>NC_142491.1:32942651-33114318 GCF_965113065.1 Corylus avellana
AGTAAATAAATTATAACACTAATAGGATATCCGTGCGATCAATCGAACTAATTCATTAGGATCGACCGGATGTTTGATCGATCATTTAATCATATCGCGATCAATCGAACTAATTCATTAGGATCGACCGGATGTTTGATCGATCATTTAATCATATCGCGATCAATCGAACTAATTCATTAGGATCGACCGGATGTTTGATCGATCATTTAATCATATCGCGATCAATCGAACTAATTCATTAGGATCGACCGGATGTTTGATCGATCATTTAATCATATCGCGATCAATCGAACTAATTCATTAGGATCGACCGGATGTTTGATCGATCATTTAATCATATCGCGATCAATCGAACTAATTCATTAGGATCGACCGGATGTTTGATCGATCATTTAATCATATCGCGATCAATCGAACTAATTCATTAGGATCGACCGGATGTTTGATCGATCATTTAATCATATCGCGATCAATCGAACTAATTCATTAGGATCGACCGGATGTTTGATCGATCATTTAATCATGTCAAGTTTTATTGATTGTATCCCGATCAATTTAAGTAATGCACTAATATAATAGAAAATGCTTAGAGTTCAATTAAATGTTCGATCGAACATTTAATTTGTTTGAATTTTGTTCGATTATTTGATGTTATCACGATCGATCTTACGAATGCACTAGGCTGGACCAATTGGATGTCTAATCAAACATTCAATTTCAATTGTTTCAAGTTTGATCTCACATTTGATCATATCATAATCGAAGTTGTTGTACATTATGCAATAAAAATTAAAAAAAATAATAATTGCATAAAATATAAATATATATATATATGTATGTATGTATGGTGATTCTGTGATTGCGATCGATCGCACATTGGGTGCGATCGATCGCAATCACAGAATCAAACACGCGGATCCTTGGCCAAGTGCGATCGATCGCACTAGGTGTGCGATCGATCGCAATCACAGAATCAAACACGCGGATCCTTGGCCAAGTGCGATCGATCGCACTAGGTGTGCGATCGATCGCACTCGGACAGCACACCACGTGACCTATTTTAGGTCACTTTCCCCCCACCCCCACAAAAATTTCCTTCTCCCCACTGCGCCGTACACCTCTCCAACGCTTGGTCCACGCACCTCCGGCACAACTAATTCGTCCACCATTGCCAATCACTTCTACCACACAACCACCACACGGTTGTCTTCTCCGGCAACCATACCAGGTACGTTTTCACCACCTCTAGTACTTTACACCCCATTCCCCATTCCCATCAACACCCCAACCACGAGCACCTTCACGAGATTTTTTTTTTTCTCATATTTCTGCAATTGTGGGTGTTCATCCACCCACATTGCTTTGTTGTGGTTGGGTTTGGATGTTTTTGCAGGGGGTTTTGAGCGAAGTTGTGTTGTTTTGCAATTTTGCCTATCTCTAGTGCACGCCAGGTGTTCGACAAAAGTCCCCAATCACGCTCATCATGCCAAGAACTCGAGCTTCGTCCTCCCGAGGGTCTGATACCCGAGCCACTTCTCCCCCGCCCACTTTTGAGGAACGGGAGCTGCTATTTGAGACCACTTTCGCCATTCGCGAAGACTTTGAAAATCTTGAGGGGACTCAATGGGCGGTCGCCGAGTTCAAGCGACGGGGGCTAAAGAAGCTTTTCAAGCCGGTCACCCCCACTGCTTACAGAAAATTGGTGATCGAGTTTTATGTCCACCTATATCATGACTGCAGGAACATAGCTGCCCTCTCTTCGAAAGTGCAAGGCAAAGCTATTGACATAACACGGGCCGACATTGCTGCTGCCCTTCAATGCAATGATGAGCAACCTCCAGAAGCCGCACAACTTGCTGACCAACCGGACAGCTTCTACGTGGCGGAAATTATTGACGACATGTGCGAAGGGATGTATGCCGATGCCCACCATAATGCCGCCAGCCGATCAAAGCTACCTCAACGGCTTTGGTTTGTGGACTCCGTATTACACCGTAATGCGTTTCCCTTGGGGCACAAAAGTCAGAGGCGGGATCAATTTCTTCAAGCACTCTACGCCTTCCATAAAGGTGCTTGGTACTCCATTCCCGACATAATTTGGAGGCAAATTTACAAATTTTGGAATGGGGTGCACGTTGGAGGAGCGGGGTCCACACATTCATGGGGGTTGCCTTTCCCATACTTAATCTCCTACATCCTCCGGAAGAAAGGCGTCAAGGGTACCGCAGCTGATGAACCAGTCACTACTACTCCCATATTTGGCATTCGCCAATGGAACAAGAGCCTCTCCCACATGCCCCAGGTAGCTCCAGCACCAGCAGCTGCTGCGGAAGAGTATGAGGCCGAGCCAATGGCCGAAGATGAACCAATAGTTGATTCAGAGGCAGCTGAGGAGGAGGCCCCGAGAATTTTTCGTGAAGCACGAAACCGCTCAGTTAGTGAAGAAATAGCGGGCCTTCGGAGAGAGTTGGCTGGCCAAAGAAAGGAGGCTCGGAAAAATTACGAATCAATGGACAAACGCCTAGGCGCCTTAGAAGAATTGATGCAGTCCATTGTCAACCGGTTGCCACCACCATCTGCAGGAGCATCATCTTCTAGACAACAGTAAGCAGGGACTATCGTCTGGCTGAAGACATTAAACTTAGCGCTCATGGGAGGCACCCCATAGTTTACCCTTTTTATTTTGTTTAGTATGTTTTAAGTTAATCTTTTTATTTGTCTTTAGTTTTGTTTCTTTTGACTTGCTTTTGTGTTTTCTTATGGGAATGACCCCGTATTTGCACATCATAGATGGTTTTTGAATTGCAAGGTATCAATATATTTTCACTTAAAACTGAGATGAATTATTTTACGGTTTAGATTTTATTTTGTTATATTTAACAGTGTAAAATCTTTCCATAAGGTATCAATATATTCATCATATAATATATATACACTATTAGATCTGTAAAATTTAATATGAATTATGAAATGAGAATTAACTCTTCAAATTAGTCCATATGTAACAACTAACCAAATGGCAAATATATACAATTTAAAATCTTTCTTTAGGAGGATGGAATCGACGGTGCATATTGTGTCACTTTATTTCAAAATTTTAAATAATGCAGTGATATATATATACACAATTTTAGTAGATGTTATTGGGCAGCAATAAAATATATATATATATTTGAGCTTTTCTGCATGGGTGCGGTCGATTGCAATAACAGAAAGTTGGAATCAAACTTTCTGTTACTGCGATCGATCGCACCTTGTGTGCGACCGATCGCAATAACAGAAAGTTTGATTCCAACTTTCTGTTACTGCGATCGATCGCACACAATGTGCGATCGATCGCAGTAACAGAAAGTTTGATTCCAACTTTCTGTTGTTGCGATCGGTCGCACCATGGTTACGATCGATCGCAGTAATCGAATATTGGATTTCAACATTCTGTTACTGCGATCGATCGCACATTGTGTGCGATCGATCGCAATAACAGATGGATTATTTTTTTTTATTTTACTACGGACTCTTTAAGGTCGACAAAAGTCGACCCTAATACATAAGCATTAGCGTCGACTTTTAGAGTCGACCCTAATGATGTATCTTCAGCGTCCACTTAGAGTGGACGCTATTAGTCATCTATTTTAATTTTTTTAACTTTTTTTTATTTTACTACGGACTCTTTAGGGTCGACTTTTGTCGACCCTAATAAATACGCATTAGGGTCGACTATAAGAGTCGACCCTAATGATGTATCTTCAGCGTCCACTTAGAGTGGACGCTATTAGTCGTCTATTTTAATTTTTTTAACTTTTTTTTATTTTACTACGGACTCTTTAGGGTCGACTTTTGTCGACCCTAATAAATACGCATTAGGGTCGACTCTAAGAGTCGACCCTAATGATGTATCTTCAGCGTCCACTTAGAGTGGACGCTATTAGTCATCTATTTTAATTTTTTTAACTTTTTTTTATTTTACTACGGACTCTTTAGGGTCGACTTTTGTCGACCCTAATACATACACATTAGGGTCGACTATAAAAGTCGACCCTAATGATGTATCTTCAGCGTCCACTTAGAGTGGACGCTATTAGTCATTTATTTTAATTTTTTTAATTTTTTTTATTTTACTACGGACTCTTTAGGGTCGACTTTTGTCGACCCTAATACATACACATTAGGGTCGACTCTTAGAGTCGACCCTAATGATGTATCTTCAGCGTCCACTTAGAGTGGACGCTATTAGTCATCTATTTTAATTTTTTTAACTTTTTTTTATTTTACTACGGACTCTTTAGGGTCGACTTTTGTCGACTCTAATAAATATGCATTAGGGTCGACTTTTAGAGTCGACCCTAATGATGTATCTTCAGCGTCCACTATAAGTGGACGCTATTAGTCATTTATTTTAATTTTTTTAACTTTTTTTTATTTTACTACGGACTCTTTAGGGTCGACAAAAGTCGACCCTAATACATACACATTAGGGTCGACTCTTAGAGTCGACCCTAATGATGTATCTTCAGCGTCCACTTAGAGTGGACGCTATTAGTCATCTATTTTAATTTTTTTAACTTTTTTTATTTTACTACGGACTCTTTAGGGTCGACTTTTGTCGACCCTAATACATAAGCATTAGGGTCGACTTTTAGAGTCGACCCTATTGAACTTTTTTTGTGATTTTTTTTTGTTTTTTTTTTTTTTCCCAGCTTATAGCGTCCACTTAAGTGGACGCTATTTGTTAATTATTAGGGTCGACTATTATGGACCCTAAAAGTTTTTTTTTTTGCCGCTTAAATTTTTCCCGCCCCTCGGATAATTCCCGCGCGTGTATTAGGGTCGACTTATTAGCGTCCACTATAAAGTGGACGCTAATAGTGCAATTTTCGACCCATTATTAGCGTCGGCTATTAGGTGGACGCTAATACTGAACTATTAGGGACGACTTTCAAAGTCGCCCCTAATAGTTCAGTATTAGGGGCGACTTTTTAGTCGCCCCTAATAAGTCGCCCCTAATGAACAACTTTCTTGTAGTGCTAGAGAGTAGGGTGAGCTTCTCTCACTAACAAGACAAGCTTTTTGAATGAATAATAGATTTTGTATTTCATTTTCATTTAATTGGAAGAATCTCATCTCACTTCTTTACGATGTTTTATGAGCGTGATATGCACAATTGTTAGAATATTAATTAAATAATTAAATTTTTTGTTTTTTATTATTTTAAAATTTTAAAATAAATGACAATTTAATATAATATCATAACCAAATAACATAACAATGTTAAGAAAAATTCAAAACTAATCTTTGATATTTTGATCATTATAACCCTTTTTTCCCAATTTGCTTAAAAAAAAATGAAAATGAAATACAATACACACATTGTGTGTGCAGCGCATCTTTTCTTTAACTTATTCATAATTTGCTTTAATTTTTTATTCAAGGTAAGCCGCGTCTATTTCAATGTTGAAGCTAAGCCACGTCTATTTCAATAGTTTGTCATATATATATATATATATATATATATATATATATATATATACAACTTTTTATTCAATATATACGTTAACAAAATTCATGTGCAGTTACAGAAATAAGCCTGTATGTATGTAGGGAAGAGATACCATTTGAAACAAATTATTGCTATACATCATTATTGTTTCGCACGGCTGGACCGGACAAGACAGCAGATCACCTGAAAGACAAGACGTGAGTCATCGGAGTGACGCTGGTTAATTTAGGGTCGGCAGGGGAGCCTTATCATGTTGGGAATAATGATCACCTTTTTTTATACTAAACTCCCTGTTTAATTGCTATTTGGCATGGGCTTGTAATTGTGTAATAGTTGCAGTAGTTGTAGCATTGTACCCAAGTGTTATTTAAAATTATACCCAAGTGTTATTTCAACACTATCTTCAACCAAAGTCATTCACACACACTATGGGCCACAGTTTTAAATTCTGATATTTCTACAGCAGTCACTACTTTCACCCAACTTAATATTCAGTTCAACTAAATTATCATCAATGACTTTACATTAATCGAGCATCTTTGTTTTCTTGAGAAGATCAAGGACATATTTTTTTCTCTAGGAAATAAATATAACACCCATCCTCCTCCTCCGCTACCCCTTCAAATTAAAGTTGATGGGTACAGCAGCCCAGATGCGAGGCATTTCCATGGCAGTCTTGCAATCCCCAGCTGAATTCTATGAGCAATACAACCAACCTCTGAGAGTAACGCCTTCCACACTTGAAGCGCTTCTCTCAAACTGTTGAACATAAGTTTATGGTTTTATGGAGACTAAGGAGTAGTAGAGTCTTCTCAAATATGATGTGCATTTTAAAATCACTAATAGATCGAAATTTAATATTAACCATCTTAAATTTAATGATGATTTTAAAAGTCATATTACATTTAAAAAAACTCTAGCCCTCTTTATGTTATTACTCATTACCAAAACAGTCATGGACAAACACGAACAACTTCAAAACTTATTAACTAAAGATCTAGTGGAGGTTAAAAAGTAAAGTTTAAAGTTTAAAAAGTAAAATTCGACTCCTATACTAACTAACAAACTATGACAAGTTAGTCCATCCGTTAACTAGTTTTGTCATTTTAGCCGGAAGGAAAGTCAGGTGTGACTTAGAACCTAAACTACCGAAAATGCCCTTTAGGATTGGGATAGAGTCGGTTTCCCACCCCTCCCGCCCCACCTCCCTTTTTTTTTATGAATAAGCTTTCGGTGATCTTACAAACACTACTACAGTAGTAGACAGACCAAAGACCAAGATGTTTCAAACTCCAAAGCACGCGTACCACATTATATTTTATTGACCATATATATCATGCGCTAAGGATACAGAACAGACCGAGTAAACCATAGAATAGTATTTAAATATCCAAATGCGCATAATTATAATTTTAGAAAAATCACGACTGAACTGGGTGGTTATTTCACAACAATTAGTTAAAATAAATTTACCGCCGTAAGCCGTTGACACATTCTTACGCGGCAGTACTACCCCTTTCCCTTACCGACCAAATCCAGAGTCCCTCATCATATTTCTACTTCCATGTGTTCAACACATCGATCCCACAAATGGCCACAAGAATCCCCAGTCCCAAGAAAGACTTTTACATAACTCTTGCACTATAAATACCTTTCACTTCTTCATACTTTGTCATCCACACATTGATCCCGCAAGCACCGTCTAAAGCTTTTATTCTTTTAGCAGAAGTTAGTTAACTTCATACATTTACATCGATCCCAGCAGGTTAGTTAGCGAGCTTCCGAAGATGAATTTCAGAAAGACAAGCAGCCTTTTGATCATCTTTGTCATCTCTGTGGCCATGTTGAGCCATGCCAGGGTTGAAGCAGCCAGAGTGTTAGCTAGCGCTGACCGCCTGGAGACATATTCGTCCGTGTATGAGAGGGCGAAGCTGAACATGGCGTATTGGCTCGAAAGGTTGCCGTCCGGACCTAGCCCCGGAGACCGTCACTAGTTTACTCAAATTCTGAAAGATAGCTCTTAGACATTTACACGTACGGTTACACCCAAGAATTGACTCGTTTATTTATTTATTTGGTTGTTCATCATATACTGTAGCTCTCGCTTCATTGAATTATAGCTGAATTTTGTATATGGAAAAGAAATGTCATTTATCAATTAAATTGATAAGCCATTATTTGTATCTAATTCTCAACTTCTGATTTGTCGTTTCATTTTTTTGTATTCATCCATGCACATGTGCAAGTTAATTTTGAATTCTACTTTACATTGTTACGAGCGCTTTGATACTATGTTAAATTATCATTTACTTTCAAAATTTAAACCAATAAAAAGTAATGGATTTAATTATTTAATTATATTTTAAAAGTCATGCAACAAATTCGTCGCATATGGTGCTCAATCATATATAATAAAACACGATTAAGTAGGCAAACGTGATTCTTACAATTAAATGAAAATGAAATACAATACGCACACAAAAACATGTGTGAGAATATTGCTGTACATGATCATGATTTTTTTGGGCATAAACAAATTTTTGCATAGTAGAATTAGAAGACAGATCACACTACAAAAAATGGATTTTTTCTCGACAACCCTTTTTTGACGTGTTAGGTGGCCTGACACATCACCAAACTTTAGTGACATGTCATTATTGACGTGTGTCGGGCGTTAAAATTAAGGCTGTCAAAAACAAGAATTTTTTTACGTGTTACTGTTTGACACATCACTAATTGGTGACGTGGCAAAAAGTGGCACATCAAAATTTTTTTTTTTGATGTGTCAATTTCTGACAAGTCACATTTTGCTTTAGAAAATGCCACGTCAAAAACATTATTGACATGGCACTATTGCCACGTCAAAAAAAATGGTATTTTTAAATTTTTAGTTTTTAGCTCCCCTATATATATATATTTTTTGAATTTTTTCGGGGCTCTACCCAAATTTTGGATTTGACCTGATATACAATCTACATATGTACTACAATCCATCCAAATAACAAAATATATATCCGTCAACGTCAATCACAAACATACAAGCCATGTACATCTATCAAACTATCAACAAAACCAACTTCAAGAGACAACAAAACTATCTTTGTTATCACAAATAAAGACATATATATATATATATATATATATATATACATCAACAAACCTATCACAAATACAATTACATCAACAAAAAAGGAACTTATGTTCACCAAGTACCAAGGGCCAACCATTTGCTCAATCCAAATTATCATTTATAGCATCCTCCCCACTAGATGCAAATGATAAAACAAACAATCAGCAAACAATATGATAGAATCTTATCAAGTTTTAAGCATTGAGCAACTTCACAATGTAAACAAAGGTCATCATACTCAACAAATTTAGGTTTATATCTACACCTCCAACATATTTTCATGATCAAATCAATGGACGTTGCATTCCACAAGGACCATAGTGGTCCATCTCACAATGCCAAACACTTCAAATGGCACCTAAACAAGAACTTCAACCTATATATTTATTACTCTATTGATTAAATGAAAACAAAATGACTTGAGGGCTTCAAAAAATATTTGTTATGATTAAAAATGCAAAGCTCCAACCTACATCCACCAGCAAACCAACCAAGATATAAACCAAATTCAACAAGAGTTGCAACATCATTCCAAATTCCACTACAAAATATCCAAACTCTAAATTTAGAGGTGCACATATACGGACAGTTCTAAAACCGCATTGACCATTAAAAATGTCATTACCTGATCCACTATCGGCCGGCGATCTCGCCATTGCAAAGGGTGAGAAAGCTCTATCTGGCGCTGCCTTATATTGAGTCACCTCGGCCGCGGAGCTCAACAGCATCATTTCCTCAAGCTTGTGAAAACGGGCCTCAAACATGGCATCTTTTGCTGCTATCTGAGCATCCTTTTCTGCAAGCCGCGCTGCCATCTAAGCCTCTTTTTCAGCCAACAGCGCCTTTTTTGCAGCCATCTGCATAGCCACCTGCGCAGCCACCTATTGAGCTACCCGCGCATTTGCCTGCTCCCACTCTGCGGCCAAAAGCGCATCCATTTGTGCCTTGTGCTGTGCCCTCTCAGCCTTAAGTGCTCTGTCAAGAAATTCTTGTGAGACCGTGGAGTGCCCGGGGTTTTGTGACCGTGCCTGTGACTATGTATAGTATGAGTGTATGCTGCCCCGCACAGGTAGAATATTTGGTCAAAACCTGTCGAACCGTACCAGCGTACTCAGGCTTATTTCTATGCACCTGGGCGTACGCGTCTTTCGGTGCCCACTGTAGCCTCCCTTTTGTCATGCTCAACGATGCTATAGGGTCAATGGGTATTAGCTCCTCCATCCTCTCCTGTATGTTACATTAAATGTTTGTGCGTCATACAAATGTTAATCGTAAATAAGTTATCACACACATAAGCAAAACAACGTATGAAAAGTGAGTAGCATACACATCTCTCCTTTATTATGTCATTCAAATATCTACCATCCTTCTTCTTGTGTGTCTTGATATAAGACTGTGCTCGTGTCGGAGGAGTGCTCACAGTTACGGTCTGGCAAAAAAATAAAACATAAACAGATGTTTATATATATTCAAATGTTTACATCTATATGTATAGAGTAAATTAAACACATAACTCCTCATGTGTCAACCTGGTGAAGCTCTCCAACTCGGTGCAGTGGGGTGTATTGTTCAATGTTCGCAATCTCTTCATTCGCGCAGCATACTCCTACACAATTAACATTCTTAATATATGAGCACTAACATAATTACAATTAATGAAGCTACACAAAATAGTAAAATAACTCATGACCTACCTGGTTCTGCTTGTCACACCATCTATCCAACAAGATCTCCAAGTCGAAGGGGTTGTACTAGGAGAGCTTTTCTTGCCCCAGTCTCACCCGTACGATGTCAGGAGTATCGTCCGGCTGAATGTCAAGATCTTCTTTTAACGTGTGCTTCCAACTCCTCAGCTTGACGTCCATATCTCAAAACGCGTCCTGTTTTACGGCAACCATATTGCACTCGGGTGGGACGTAAAGTCCACCGGCACAAGTTAAAAATTGATAAATTAAAAAAACAAAAAAAAATATATATATATTAACAATACAGTGTATATATGCATGCATTAGGAGCGTTTGACTTAATAAAATACACATGCTATCATATAACATCTAGTTTAAACATGCCATCAAGGTGTCCCATATATGCTCCTTTGTATGCTGTAGTACCTTTGTCCAGTCGTCAAATTTAAATTGAATTTAAAGTTAGCAATTGACGATTTGGTTTAATCTGGATATCTTTTGTGATTTGTGTAATGGATGGATACATTAGATTATTTAATTAATTTGTGAAGCATAGTAAGACATACATAGGATTTCATTTGTGAGAACTTCAGACAATATTGATGAACATGGAATGTGTTGTTCCGATCTGGTGAGTGGATTCCACAACCTTAGTAATTTCTTAGTTGATTATTTCTTTATTTTATTTAGTTTATGTTTGTTTTCAAAATCAAAAATCTTTTGGAACTAGGTTAAGATTTAATTAATTTAGATATATTTAGTCTTCAAAAACACAATTCCCTGTGGATTCGACCTCGGACTTGCAGAAACTATATTACCAACGACTACAGACTACAGTAATGAGGGTGTTAATTCTAGGACGAATTCTCTCCAGCCTAAGGTGGATGATGTAGACCAAAAAGCTAAGGATTCTTGATGATGTAGGGGAAATTCGCATCTGACGAGTTCTACTAAAATTTTCATATCTAGAGTTTCATATCTTGGATTGGAGCAAGCCTTGCGGCATTGGAAAGCTAACTCAAAGATCTACAAATTCATGTTCACAACAGTTTTCTAATTCTGATGTTTATTAGGTCAAAAGAGCCTCCATTTATTAGGTCAAAAGAGCCTCTGTTTGCAGCCCGTTCGCACGCTGTCCGAATGGACCTATGTTATTTTCAGTTTTTCATTGTTTTATGTACTTTACTTTCAGTTATTTGGCTGACTATCCGAATGGGGTTATGTCCCATCTGGATGGGCACCATAGAAGTTCAATTTCGATTCTAATTCAGAGTTTTATTAGGTTTAGAGTAATGCTATTCAGAAGCATTCCTTGCGGAACCTGTCTGCAAGTTGCTGAGCTCGCGTGGTTAACTGAACCACGGTTACACTATTTTTTTTTTTAAAAAAAAAGTCCAAATCCAAATGTTTTGAAATGCCGCGTCTTTCCCCTTTCCTCTTTTTCATTTTCATCTCCCTCCACTTTCCCCTAAAACGTTGCTCTCTCTCTCTCTCTCTCTCCAAGTTTGCCGTTTCCGAACAGCCGAGCGACCGTAGAGTCAGCTCTCAGTTCCAGATCTAAACTGGTTGACGTTCTTCTCTGCTCAACCAACCACAACACCACCTGTGCTTTGTGATTGATTGATTACTTTCGAAAAGTTTTTAAAAAAGTCACAAAATAATTTGATTTTGGTGTTTGTTTTGATAAGAGTGTGTTACCTTAAGATGAAAACAAAGACGCTTCCGATGTATTTCATTTGATTCAAGCACATCAGGTATTCTGGGTATGTGCTATGCTTTTAATCTCATTTTCTAGTTATTTTCTTTTGGGTGTGTATTGGATTAGACTAACGTCTCATGCGGCTTGAGCCTATAAACGATTTCTTTCCCTCTTTATGGTTGAAAATTTCATGACTGTGTGAATCAGGGTGTACATGTGACTTGTTGTAGGCAGAAAATTTTTGTTTGTAGTCTTCGACTATTGCCTATAATAGGCACAACACTGCCTATTGCGTATAACTCTGCCTATATACACTTGGCTTCAATAACAAGGGATAAAATGAGTGTCAAGACTCAAGATATGCTTTGATTGTTATAGTAAGGGAGCATTGGAAGTAACGAGAAGGTCGTCCATTTTGGAACTAAAGTTTACAAAAGATTTAAGCTGCTAAAGCATTTATTTGTGGAATCTTCTAATCATCGAAAGGGATTGCATAAGAGGCTAGATTTGGATCTTGGAAAGATCATAAATAGAAGAGAATCTTGTTTTACTCTACAAGTTAAGTTTAAATCATGAAATGCCCTGACTCTAGTTTCCTTGCCTTTTTTTTTCCTGGAAAATTACAATGTTTAAGAAAGTAGTATTTTACGTCATTATTGTTAACTTCACAATATTTTATTAAGGATATTGAGCACCTAAATGTAGAGGCAAACATTTATATTGGAAGCAGTATGTAAGTTAGAGGTAATTGAACTTAAACTAGATTGTTATATCATGCAACTTCAATTATTATCACTTTATGTACTTACCTTTCACTATTCTAAGAGTTTTGAATTTATACATTTAAATTTTAGAAATTTTGCAGAGATATTGGCAGAAGTATCAAGAAGAGAGAGGACAACAAATTTTGCAGAGATATGGTTGAAGTATTCAGAAGAGAGAAGCTAGATCCTAATGTTTTTAGAAGAGAAAAGGCAACAAATTTATGTTTAATACTTATTGAGAATCATATTTTGTAGTGGATAAAGGTCAAAACTTGATCCAAAGTTTTGCATAAATTTAATATATGGAAAGGTTTGGTGTTGTGTTGAGAATGTTGAACAAGTTGATCCCATGTATTTTGTTGTGATGTTGAATATTGTGATAGGATGGGAAGACTGAAATCAATGAAGTAAGAAAATATGTTGTTTTTGTAACTCTTATTTTTGTAGTTATTGTCTTTAAGAGATCAGTGCATTTATGAGATAATCTCACTCTGCAAACTTCTACATCATAGTGCATTAATAATTTTGATCAAACAGATTTTGAAGCTCTTTGAGCAATTTTCTTGTGGATGAGATGAAAGAAACAACAAGATCATTGTACTAATAATATTATCATATTTAAAAGATTGCTTTTGAATGTCTTACAAGATTGAACCATCAACAAGAAAGCCATTGATACATCAAGGCATGCAGCAAGCTATTAAAACAAGACAAAAATAAATGGTCCATCCCTTCTATTGAATGCCACCAGATACAACAATAACAAGTAAACTCTATAACACAACGGATATAGTTTTCCAACGTCTCTTTTCTACTTGTTGCTTATGTAGTTGGTCCAAGAGCCTCTTCTCCTTTCTCAACATGGTAGGTAAAACCTCTTTCTTCAATGTGCACATGTAGGAGGATCTTCTCCTTTTCCTGAATGCTTGAGACTTCAACTGTTAGCTGCCATACAATCTGCAGGTTTCTGCAAGATAAAATAAATGAAAACAAATCTCATAAATTTGCAAATTTCTAAATTAGGCCCCATACTGCAATATCAAAAAACCTTAGCTATTATTTTTCAGCAATTTCAAGAAGACCGAACAATTTATCAGTTGCACAATCCATGACCAATAAATCAATACTGCAATCATACAAATTCCAAAGGAACTCTAGAATCACCTATAACAAGTCAGCATACATGTCTAATAAAAATACCCAGAATCTAGGTTAAGTTCAATTACCTCTAACTTACATACTGCTTCCAATATAAACGTTTGCCTCTACATTTAGGTGCTCATTGTCCTTAATAAAATATTGTGAAGTTAACAATAATGACGTAAAATACTATTTTCTCAAAAACTGTAATTTTCCAGGAAAAAAAAGGCAAGGAAACTAGAGTCAGTGCATTTCATGATTTGGACATAACTTATAGAGTAAAACAAGATTCTCTTCTATTTATGATCTTTCCAACATCCAAATCTAGCCTCTTCTGCAATACCTTTTGACGATTAGAAGATTCCACAAATAAATGCTTTAGCAGCTTAAATCTTTCGTAAACTTCAGTTCCAAAATGGACGACCTTCTCGTTACTTCAAATGCTCCCTTACTATAACAATCAAAGCATATCTTGAGTCTTGACACTCATTTTATCTCTTGTTATTGAAGCCAAGTGTATATAGGCAGAGTTACAGGCAATAGGCAGTGTTGTGCCTATTATAGGCAATAGTTGAAGACTACAAACAAAAATTTTATGCTTACAACATGTCACATGTACACCCTGATTCATACAGTCGTGAAATTTTCAACCATAAAGTGGGAAAGAAATCATTTATAGGCTCAAGCAGCGTGAGACGTTAGTCTAATCCAATACACACCCAAAAGAAAATAATTAGAAAATGAGATTAAAAGCATAGCACATACCCATAATACCTGATGTACTTGAATCAGATTAAATACATCGGAAGCGTCTTTGTTTTCATCTCAAGGTAACACACTCTGATCAAAACAAACACTAAAATCAAATTATTTTGTGATTTTGTTAAAAACTTTTCGAAAGTAATCGATCAATCACAAAGCACAGGTGGTGTTATGGTTGGTTGAGCTGAGAAGGATGTCAACCAGTTTAGATCTGGAACTGAGAGCTCACTCTACGCTCGCTCGGCTGTTTGGAAATGGCAAACTTGGAGAGAGAGAGAGAGAGAGAGAGAGAGAGCAACGTTTTAGGGGAAAGTGGAGGGAGATGAAAATGAAAAAGAGGAATGGGGAAAGACGCGGCATTTCAAAACATTTGGATTTGGATTTTTTTTTTTTAAAAAAAATAGTGTAACCGTGGTTCAGTTAACCACGCCAGCTCAACAACTTGCGGACAAGTTCTGCAAGGAATGCTTCTGAATAGCATTACTCTTAGGTTTAGGAGTCTTGGAGCTATAAATACATGCTTATTGCCTCTAGAAACACAGATTGAATTATATTTGAGTTTTGTTCAATAAGAAGTCTTAGAGTTGAGTTTCTTCATGGTTTTCCTTCAAACCCTAAATAGCATCTAGTGTTTTGATAAGATTTCCTAGAACCTTTGATAGAATAAAGATCTAGAAATACATATCCGTTCTTTAATGTTGTTATTCACTGCAGCCCAATAAGTCACGCTACATCAGTAATCTTTTTGATAAAAATTGATTCATAAACAAAAGATGTGTTCTAGGGTCTATAAAACATGTATATATATAGGCCTCCAAACGCTAAACCTAATAATAATATGAAATTAAGTCAAATTGTAATTCTACGTTGGCCGTCCGAACAAAACATAACACTGTCCGGACAATCTCTGAAATTAGAGACGAAAAGCTAAAAAATAACATAGGCATCCGGACAGTCTCCGGATGGGGACTTCGGACGAGGCTCTCCGGTTTAGGCCCATCCGGACGGTTGCAGACGAGGCTCTTAGGTCTACATCATTCTCCCTAGGTTGGAGAGAATTTGTCCTCGAATTCGTATGGTTCTTTCCACGGTCTTTTGGGTGCTCTATCAACTCATTCCATTCTCCCTTCCTCAAGATCAAAACAAGGCAACGCTCCACATGAAACATGATGCTCTTAATCATCGGCAAATTATGATGATTATTTTGAAGGCCCCACACGCCCTCTTGCAATACGTCAAGCTTGCTGCTCTTCCCTCGTACATTTTTCCTTCCACATGCCATGAAAATACTCGAGAATGGGTCAATCATTGTCTCCCTTGTGAACATGTAATTCTCCTAAACCGCATAAAACTCATCACAATCATTGTCATGAGAATTTAACAAAATATCGTCTACACCAAGGAAATCAACATAACTAACTTGTTCATCATTAAAAGTAGGCACTCCACCAAGAAGGTCTTCATCAACCTCACGTGGTTCGAAAACTGCATTAGGATCTACAAGACCAGCCACGGGTGCTTCCTCTTCCAATGGGTCATCTTCTTCGGGGTAGAGGCCACCAAATATGGTAGTAAACCAATCTGCTACGTACTTTCCCTCTTGGTCGGATAGCAAGTGTCTTTCCTTAGGATCTTCATCCTCTTCGTTGGGATCACATGTTGGTGGGGAATTCCAATCTGCGAATCCCTATGAAGGCTCTTCAACCTCTTCTCGTTGCTCGAACTTCAAACTTATATGAGTTAGTTCCTTAAGTTTTGTTAATTTATGCTATTTTAGTTCTTTTATGTGTTTTCCATGCTTTTGTAGGCTCTTGGAAGAGAAGATAGTAAATCTGGAAGATTTTGGCTCAAATAGAGAATTTGGAAAAAATTGGAGTTTTTGGTAGTGTGATCGATCAGAGGACCTGTTATCAATCGCACCTGCGATCGAGCATAGGAGACCTGTGATCGATCGCACCTGCGATTGAGTGCACATGGGTTGCGATCGATTGCACCCTTGCGCTGGAGAACAATGAGCTGCGACTATACTCCCTTTCCTTCCATATTAGGGTTTTCCAAGTCCCACTTGTAATAGGGCTAAACCCTACGAATTTTCTAGGTTTACTAGTGTAACAAGGACTTCTAAAAACCTATAAATAGACATTGAAACCTTGAGAATAATCATTTTGGAAGAGACACAACTTGGGGAGAGGAATTGGAGGCTACTTCTAGAAACGGTTTTCGGTTCTTTCTTTCCCTTTTATTTTTTGTTTTATTTTAATTATGCGTAACTAACCCTTAATGAAGGCTAGATTAAAACCCTAATTATGTTTATTTAATATTTCAATATTGGCGCCTTTGTGATAATCATATTATGTTGCTTAACTTGATTAATTCCTGTTTTCTTGAATTCCTCATGTGTATGTGATTGGCCATTATATGCATATGGTATGGATCAGTTAATTAAATCAATTTGGATGACCGAGTCCTGGGTTTAATAAGAGTAACAAAAGAAATCCACACCGAATTCTTGGGTTAATCAACATGGAAAATCGGGAGTATACACCCATGCCCTATGTTTCGTGTGTTTGTCGATTTCCATAGATTTATGCTTTTTTAAAGAACAACTTAGTATACACCCATGCTAAATCCTTTGAGAGAGAAAAGAGTTAGAGTATACACCCATGTCTAACTCGTTGCTTAGGGAAATCAATAGCTTAAGGAGTATACACCCATGCCCTTAGGTTGGCAAACATTAGTTATTCATAATATGATTGGATCATTGGCATATTGTTATATTATTTGAGCATGATTAGTGGTGGATATCAAAGCCCTACCTTTACCTCTTATTTATCTTTATTTCTTTCCATAATATCAAAATCAATTTAGTGACAATTTTGATATTTTAATTAATTCTAAAACAAAATCAACAATCCTCATGGGATCGATCTCCTACTTGCTGCACTGTACTATTGTTTTGATCTTGTGCACTTGCGAGTTAAAACGTTCTAAATATTATCTATTAATTTATGTAGTATTTGGCACAACAAGTTTTTGGCGCCGTTTCAGGGGATTGTTTGATTTTATTTGGAATTTTTTCTTTTAATTTATTTTTTGTTTTACATTTTTTTTGTTTTCCTAGTTTTTTCCACAGTTCTGTTCAGCCTCTAGAGGTGCACTCAAGCGCCCAACTAGGGCAATTGAGTGCACTAGTGCGATCGAGCACACCTCACGTTGCAATCGATCGCACATCCGGATACCAGCACAGTTACTGTACTAATTATAGATCTAATTTTTTTTTTCTTTTCTTTTCATGCAGGGTGAGTCGAGTCTACATTTTCGTAAGTTTTTATTTTTAATTTTGTTTTTATTTCCCGTTTAATTTTAACTTCTTTTTGTTATTTTATTTTTGTTTTCACACATGTGGGGCGGCATTCCGACACCCCGTAGACCATGTTCATGTTGCCACGACCCTTATTACCATGTTAGAGAATGTTCTGCAATGAGATAAACTTCTAACAAAAATCACCTGGTTTGGGAGTTATTGACTCAACACTCGTTACATGGGTCAATTAGAAAGCTTAAGGGAACCAAACATTGCACAACCTGACGAAGAAGAAAAAAAAAACAAAAAATGCCATTGTTGTTCATTCTATTAGGAATTCAGTGAACTTTGAGATATTGAGACATTGCACATTGGAAATAATTGGAAGCTTCATATTTATGTGCTAGTTCACTTTATACTGTTTCAAACTTGTAATGCCTTAGCCTGTCTTTTGTAAGTGATTAAACTTTAAAATTTCAATTCATTGTGAAGATAGAGTTCATCTTTTTAAGCTTGCTAATGAATGAAAATCATGGTTTTGAGTGATACTTTAATTTTTGAATAACACGAACTCTTGCAAGATGTTTGTGGGTAACATTCCTAAAAAACCCTCACGAGACTTTATTCTTCATCTAGGGAATTCCTAGGGGTTTAAAAGGCTTATTGCATGTGCCAAATGCAATCGTGCATCTCACGAAAGATAAATTTATCTTTTTGTTTTCTGGTTTTCATTTTGATTTTAGTTTTGTATTGCTAAGGGACTAGCAATATGTAAGTTTAGGGGTGTGTTAAGTGCCAAAATATTCATATTTTATCCCTTAAACTTATATGTGTTAATTCCTTAAGTGTTGTTTATTTATGCTATTTTAGTTCTTTTATGTATTTTCCATGCTTTTGTAGGCTTTTGGAAGAGAAGGAAGTAAATCTGGAAGATTTGGGCTCAAATAGAGAATTTGGAAAAAATTGGAGTTTCGACCTGTGATCAAGAGCACACGTTCTGCGATCGGTCGCACCCGTGCGCTGCAGAACAATGATCTGTGGCCAGACTCCCTTTCCTTCCATATTAGGGTTTTCCAAGTCCCACTTGGAATAGGACTAAACCCTACAAATTTTTTGGGTTTACTAGTGTAACAAGGACTTCTAAAAGCCTATAAATAGATCTCTAAACCCTGAGAATAATCATCCTAGAATAGATACAACTTTGGGGAGAGGAATTGGATGCTACTTCTAGGAGCGGTTTTCAGTTCTTTCTTTCCCTTTTACTTTTAGTTTTATTTCAATTATGTGTAACAAACTCTTAAGGAGGGCTAGATTGAAACCCTAATTATGTTTATTTAATATTTCAATATTGGCGGCTTTGTGATAATCATATTGTGTTGCTTAAATTGATTAATTCCTGTGTTCTTGAATTCCTCATATGTATGTGATTGGCCATTATATGCATGTGGTATGGATTAGTTAATTAAATCAATTTGGATGACCGAGTCCTGGGTTTAATAAGAGTAACAAAAGAAATCCACACCGGATTCTTGGGTTAATCAACATGGAAAACCGGGAGTATACACCCATGCCCTAGGTTCCGTGTGTTTGTCGATTTCTATAGATTTATGCTTTCTTAAAGAACAACTTAGTATACACCCATGCTAAATCCTTTGAGAGAGAAAAGAGTTAGAGTATACACCCATGCCTAACTCGTTGCTTAGGGAAATCAATAGCTTCAGGAGTATACACCCATGCCCTTAGGTTGGCAAACATTACGTATTCATAATATGATTGAATCATAAGCATATTGTTATATTATTTGAGCATGATTAGTGGTGGATATCAAGCCATACCTTTACCTTTTATTTATCTTTATTTCTTTCCATAATATCAATATCAATCTAGTGACAATTTTGATATTTGAATTAATTCTAAAGCAAAATCAACAATCCTCGTGGAATCGATCTCGTACTTGCTGCACTATACTATTGTTTTGATCTTGTGCACTTGCGAGTTAAAACGTACTAAATATTATCTATTAATTCCTTAGTATGTAAGTGATTGGCCATTAGTATTTCAATATGTAAGTGATTGGCCAAAACGTACTCTTCATCAATGAATCCATTTTCTTGGAATTTCTCGTCCGCCCATTCATCTTCCTTCTCCGCATAATACGGATTTGGTAAGTGAAATTGAGGCTTGTGAATGACGGCTAAGGTGTCACACCGCAGACCCCCAGCCATTTAATTGTACCTCCTCCTGTTGGGACATCACCTCACCATAGGAAACCATGTCATCCTCACCCACTTTCGGAACTACTCTCCTTATGGCCCTTTCCATGTCCATCAACTTTGGCTTTGTTAGAAATGATTGGCCATCCCTTTGTGAAGGTTTTGGCCCCGCATCTTAGTTTGGTGGCAACGTCAACTTGACTTTATCAACTATGATGCTGTATGCGTTCTTTGTTTCAACATCGATAGCAGCCTTCTCATGTTGCCACGACTTTCCCAACAATAGGTGACACATATGCATGGCGACCACGTCACACCACACATCATCTCGATATTTAGCTCCAATGGAAAAGAACACGAGACAACGTTTAGAAACATGTATCTCGTTTCCTCTTGCGAGCCATTCTACCCAATAGGGAGTAGGATGTCCCTTGGTTTGAAGCCCCAATTTTCGAACCACTTCTTCCGAGACTACATTCTCACAACTCTGTTAATCGATGACATGCTTGGGCACCTTGCCTCCCATGGTGCATGTAGTCTGAAATTGTCGGCATGTTCCTCCAAGGTGTCAGAATTGTAGGCCCTTGTCTCCAATTCTGTGACTTTTAGCACATGGTATATCTATGGGGCAAGAAAGTGACTCGCATGAATTTCAATAGTTTCTCCCAACTATTGATCTTCAATTTGCCTTTCCGCACCCTAGTTTGCTTTAGTTGTTGCCACCACGTAGTAACTCTTCCCCAGAATGTGTTTACCACCAAAGAGACTTGTTGTTTATCGAGCACCCCTTTGAAGTCAAGAACCTCTTCAACAGTAACTACCCAGTCACGGAACTCTTCGTGTTACATGCAACCTTGGAACTTCGGGATGTCGAGCTTGATGCCTACTTCCCATGGAATAGCATGAGCTTGTGTCATAGGAAATTTCCTCCGCACTTCGCGCCCTGCAAAAGGATTAACATGTTCATTCTCAACGGTAAATTTTCTTTCCGCCTCCACATACCACGGTCTTGGTTGGCAACGACGACCATTCGGACCACCCATGTCGGCAAAGTGATCGGTAGGGACTCTGTGTTGGGTGCGCACCCGCTCCCTCTTCTGCATGGCTATACAACCAAACCTCTCATCCATGTGCCTCAAACGAATTACCGTTTGCTCCTTACGTGCCGCCTCCATGCGCTTGTGCACTTCGTTCATGTCTGCACAATGGTTGCCCCTGCCCATTCATGGAAACTAACTTGGATTATGATATCAACTGATGTAGTGTGACTTAGTGGCTGCAAAGAAGAACAACAATAAAGAACGGATAGATATTTCTAGATTTTGATACAATCAAAGAATCTAAGAAATCTTCTCTAAATGCTAGATACTCTCTAGGGTTTGAAGGAAAATAATGTTAAAAACTCAACTCTAAGTAATCTTATTGATAAAAACTGATTCATAAACAAAGTTGCGTTCTAGGGTTTATAAAACATGTATATATAGGCCCCCAAACCCTAAACTTAATAATAATATGAAATTAAGTCAAACTGTAATTCTACAATGGCCGTCTAGACGGAACATAACGCCGTCCTGACGGTCTCTGAAATTAAAGATGAAATGCTGAAAATGACATAGGCGTCCGGACGATCTTTGGACGAGGACTGCAGACAAGGCTCTCGGGTTTAGGCCCGTCCGGACGGTTGCAGACAAGGCTCTCTTATCTACATCAAGGAGGCTCCTAATTAAGCTCTTTTAGTCTTTCTATTGAGTAGTCCTTTATGTTAATTGGGCTCAAGGGTTTGAATCCTAAGTTTATTTATTGTATCATCAGTTTGCATAAGAATAAGCTCTTTCAAAATTACACATTAAGGACATTTCATCAATATATAAGTTTGTCAATGGCCTTTTTCAAATGATGAAATATTATAACAATAAATTAGAGCAAAGAAGAGAGTAGTTTTTACTAAAAAGAGAACTCTGAAAATTAAGGCGTGGTTTGAATTAGTAGGTGTGTGAACATCGAAGATAGTAAGATTTTGGGAATGAAAAGCTACAATTGTTATGTCTTCTTACAAGGTTTACTTCCTATTGCAATTCGTTGATATTATTTATCAAGTGCAATACATACAACATTCATTGAGTTGAGTTTCTTTGTAAAGGAATTGTATTTCGTGAACGTTGAAATTAGTTGTCTTGAAATGAATGAAGGATGACTGTGATTCTGTACATGTTTGGGAATGGATATTGCCACAATGCCACCTACTTTTCTTTTTTTTTTGTTGATAAATGAAACATCTAGCTATTCATTTACCATGAAAATCTGAGCTTGGTGGGGCTAGTATAATTTTGCTTGATGTATCAAATTTAAAGACGTCTTTGTAAATATAAGCGGCTTGTGTGGAACATAGCACATTTGGAAGGTCAATTGCCAAGGACTATTTATTCATTCATCATTGTGGGATTGAGACAAAATGGATAAAGGAATATTTATTAGTTGATCTTTGTGGGATTGAGACAAAGTGGACTTGTCTCTAAGGGATAGCTCAATCGTCTAGGGATCACACCTTATAAAGCGGAGGTCACTAGTTCGAATCTCCCTCCCCCCTCTTGTGCGGACATGTCAAAAAAAAAAAAAAAAAAAGGCAAAATGGACTTATGTATAATGAAATAAAACAATAATTAGCAATAAAAAAAACAAAAAAAAAAAAAAAAGAATTGACAAATTCCATTATTAGCTCATATACTTATCATTAGCTATGATCATGTATAGTCGTCATTGATGAGCGACAATAGTGCACAATTGCTAATATAGTTATCATCATAGATGATTGTGTACTGTCATTGCTGATATACTTATCATTAGCGACAATTGTGTATAGTCACCGTTGAAACAATTAATATCAACAACAACGATATGTTTTCACTCATAGAATTGACATCAGCAATGACTGAATATCGTCACTGATAACTTAATATGATGACAAGTCACCTCACGTTAGATATTTTTAGCAACGACATGTAATAATATCAAGGAATATATTTGTCGTTGTTGATATTAACTATTAGCAACGAGTTCTTGCTAATATGAATTTTCCAAATGACTAAAAACCATATTTTGTTATGAATGCATTCATGCATTTGGTGGATGACCATTTAGTTCCATCTCTTGGAATTCTACACATTCATGTTATCTTTTAGAATTCCTATAACATCCATGTAATACATTGATGTACTCTCTTGTTTCATATTCCCCCTTTCATATTCCTTAACCTTCCATTATGATTCCATGTCTATAAAAGGGAGTATTGAGTAGTATGTAAATCACACAATAATAGAGAAGAATTATACATAGTTCCTGAAGAACTAGTTTCACATATTGCAATCTCTTTATCTTGTCTTGTCATTTTCTTTGATTTTACAACACGTTATCAACACGAAGCTCTAGCCAATTGTTGTGTTCTTTTGACCTTCAACATCAAAAGCTATCTGTGAAGTATGGGTCAAATTGATGGAATGATTAATTCCAAGATGATTGGTGAAGATTTGTGTCTAGTAGACAATTGTACAACGCACACAATTCTTAGAGATATTAAATATTTTCAATAGTTGATATTAAACAAAGCTAGTGTCAATACAATATCAGGTTCATCAAACCTAATCGAGGGCTCTGGAAGAGCGAATATCGTATTGCCAAAAGGAACAAAATTTTGTATTGACGATGCTTTGTATTCTTCTAAATCTATAAGAATTTAATTAGTTTTAAGGATGTTCGTCTAAATGGTTATCATGTTGAAACCACTAATGAAGGCAGCGACGAATATCTTTATATTACTTCAATAATTTCGGGCCAAAAGCTCATATTGGAAAAATTGTTTGCTTTCTCTTCCGGGTTGTATTATACAACAATAAGAACAATTGAATCACACGTTGTGATGCACCAGAAGTGCTCTAATCCAAAGATGTTTATGCTTTGGCATGATCGTCTTGGACATCCAGGAACAATTATGATGCGTAGAATAATTGAGAACTCTCATGAGCATCCCTTAAAGAACCAGAAGATTCTTTTACCAAATGATTATCCTTGTGCTGCATGTTCTCAAGGTAAACTTGTTATCAAACCATCCCCTTCTAAGGTAATTGTTGAATCTCCATCATTTTCACAAAGAATTCAAGGGGATATATGTGGGCCAATTCACCCTCCATGTGGGCCATTTAGATATTTTTGGTTTTAATAGATGCATCATCTAGGTGGTCACATGTTTGCTCGCTTTCTACTCATAATGTTGCATTTGCTAGACTTCTTGCTCAAATAATTAGATTACGAGCACAATTTCCTGATTATCCAATTCAATCTATTCAAATGGATAATGTGGGTGAATTTACATCTCAAGCATTTTATGACTATTGCATGTCCATTGGAATTAATGTTGAACATCCTGTTGCTCATACTCATACTCAAAATTGTTTAGCTGAACCATTTATTAAACGACTTCAATTAATTGCTCGACCTTTGCTTATGAAAACAAAATTATCTGTTTCTGCTTGGGGACATGCAATATTACATGCTACATCATTAGTTCATATCAGACCAACAACTTACCAAAAATATTCCCCTTTGCAACTTGAATTTGGTCAACCACCAAATATTTTTTATTTTCATATTTTTGGTTGTACTGTATATGTTCCAATTGCGCCACCTCAACATACTAAGATGGGACCTCAACGTAGACTTGAAATTTATATTGGTTTTGATTCTCCTTCTATCATTAGATACCGTGAGCCTTTAACTGGTGATATTTTTAAAGCAGGTTTTGAAGATTGTCATTTTGATGAAAACAGATTCCCATCACTAGCGAGAGAAAAGTCGTTGCCAAAAGCACGACAAGAAATCACTTGAAATAATTCGACTTTATCTCATTTTGATCCTCGTACAAATCAATGTGAACTAGAAGTTCAGAGGATTATTTATTTGCAGAGAATTGCGAATCAATTGCCGGATACATTTACTGACAACAAGAAAATAGTTAAGTCTCACATTCCAGTTGCTTATACTCCAGCGAAGATAGAAGTCCCTGTAGGACAATCAATTAATACAGCAGCAAATGAGACTAAGGCACGCCTGAAGCGTGGAAGATCTATTGGTGCAAAGCATAAGATTTCCTGGAAGAGAAAAGCACAAGGAAATGAAATCGGTGCTCCTAAAGAGGCCTTACCCATAAAACAGGCAACGAACATTGATCCATTCAAACTTTTTGTACAAAATTCTCCTGGAAAGGAATCCCCCGAAGAGGAACCTCTTGAAGAGGAATCCCCTAAAGAGTTACTCCCTGAAGAGGAACATGTACCTGAAAATAATGAGATCTCAACAAATTATGTAAGTACAAGAGAAATATTAGATAGAAACAAAATTGTTGTCGACAACATATTTTCCTTTAAAGTTGCATTTGACATTACCAGAAGTAATGATGATATTGAACCACAAACCGTCGAAGAATGTTGACGTAAAAATGATTGGCCAATGTAGAAGGAAGCAATTCAGGCAGAATTGAACTCACTAGCAAAACATGAAGTATTTGAACCTGTAATCCAAACACCTGAAGGTGTATCGCCTGTTGGATACAAGTGGGTATTTGTACGAAAATGAAACGAGAAAAATGAAATTGTGAGATACAAAGCAAGACTTGTTGCACAAGGTTTCCTGCAGAAACCTAGTACTGATTATGAAGAAACATATTTCCCTGTAGTGGATGCAATTACATTTAGATTTTTGATTAGCTTGGCAATTACAGAAAGTTTGGATATGCGTTTAAT
Source organism: Corylus avellana (assembly GCF_965113065.1). Classification (NCBI taxonomy): domain Eukaryota; kingdom Viridiplantae; phylum Streptophyta; class Magnoliopsida; order Fagales; family Betulaceae; genus Corylus; species Corylus avellana. The sequence continues at coordinate 32,968,641 of NC_142491.1, forward strand.
GGATGTGGTTACAGTATATTTATATGGATCACTTGATAATGATATATACATGAAAATCCCTTAAGGCTACAAAATGCCTGAAGCATATAATTCGAAATCTCGAAGTATTTATTCTATCAAGCTACAAAGATCTTTATACGGGTTAAAGCAATCCAAACGCATGTGGTACAATCGTTTTAGTGAATATCTATTGAAAAAAGGATTTGAGAATAATCCAATTTGTCCATGCGTTTTCATTAAGAAATTAGACTCTGGATTTGCTATTATTGCAGTTTATGTAGATAATTTAAATCTTGTTGGGACTCTAGAAGAGCTCATAAAAACTGCCACGTATTGAAAAATGAGTTTGACATGAAAGATCTTGGAAAGACAAAATTTTGCTTTGGCTTACAGATTGAACATTTTCCAAATTGAATTCTTTTTCATCAGTCAACATACACAGAAAAAGTCCTAAAGCACTTTTACATGGAGAAAGGTAATCCTTTCAGCACTCCAACGATTGTTCGATCACTTGATGTGAAAAAAGACCATTTTCACCCTTGAGAAGATGACGAAGAAATTCTTGGTCCTAAAGTACCATATGTTAGTGCAATTGGTCCTCTGATGTATCTTGCAAATTGCACACGACCTGATATAGCATTTTCAATCAATTTACTAGTAAGATACAGCTCTGCACCAACTCGAAGGCATTGGAATGGGGTCAAACATGTTCTACGTTATCTTCATGAAACAACTGACATTAGATTATTATATTCAAGAGGTTCAAATTCACAATTAGTTGGATATGCAGATGCGGATTTTCTTTCTGATCCGCATAAAGGTAGATCTCAAACAGGAAATCTATTTACATGTGGAAGTACTGCTATTTCATAGAGATCTGTGAAGCAAACACTTGTTGCTACTTCTTCAAATCACTCGAAGATTATTGCAATTCATGAAGCAAGTTAGGAATGCATATGGTTAAGATCAGTAATTCAACACATTCGAGAAAAGTGTGGTTTATCCACAATCAAAGATAGCCCGACAATATTGTATGAAGATAATGCTGCTTGTATCACACAGATCAGAGGAGGATATATTAAAGGAGATAGAACCAAACACATTTCACCAAAGTTTTTTTATACACATGAGCTCCAGAAGAGTGGTGATATTGATGTCAAGCAAATACGATCAAATGACAATTTGTCAGATTTATTTACCAAAGCATTACCAACTGCAACATTTAAGAAGTTGGTGACTAACATTGGAATGCACCGACTAAAGGATCTTTCATTATAAACAATTGAAGCTCTTCATGCTAATGAGGGGGAGTAAAATGATTATGCTGATTGGACTCTTTTTCCGTTGCTAAGGTTTTTCCTATTGGGTTTTCCTTTGTAAGGTTTTAATGAGGTAGTTCTAAAGCATACGAAGGCACACATGAATATTGTACTATTTTTCGTTCGCCACAGGTTTTTTCCCTACTAGGTTTTCCTTGGTAAAGTTTTAACGAGGCATATTCTTAGTGTATGGTCATCCAAAGGGGAGTGTTATGAATACATTCATGCATTTGGTGGATGACCATTTAGTTCCATCTCTTAGAATTCTACACATTCATGTCATCTTTTAGAATTCCTATAACATCCATGTAATACATTGATATACCCTCTTGTTTCATATCCCCCCTTTCATATTCCTTAACCTCCCATTATGATTCCATATCTATAAAATGGAGTACTGAGTAGTATGTAAATCACACAATAATAGAGAAGAATCATACATAGTTCCTGAAGAACTAGTTTCACATATTGCAATCTCTTTATCTTGTCTTGTCATTTTCTTTGATTCTACAACATATTTACTGTAGTGAGCATATGGCAAATACTACCTAGTGGAGTATAACATAATAGATGATGCTTTAATTTGCTACTACAAATTGATTATTAGGGTTAATGTGTCTATGGATCGAAGGAAAAATTAAATCTTTCCAGTTTTATCAACTTATTTTTAAGGGGAAAGTTTACTTACCCCCCTAAACTTTCATGCTTTTTGTAGACACTCCCCAATTGTTCAAAAACTCTCACTTTGATATATCAAATTTTTATTTTCTTTCACTTTGCCCTTTCCGTTAGGATTTTGCAGTTAAATCAAACGGTCAAATGAGTAAAAGTCCTTTATACCCCTATTTTTTTAAAAAAAATTCCAAATTTACCCTTATTTATAAATAAAAAATTATTATAATTATTATATTAAAAAAAAGAAGCAAACCCCGTTGCTGGGGGTCACTTTGTGGGTCTTGTGACCATACAGAGGGTCACAAGACCCACCGGGGGTCACTTGTGACCCAACGAAGGGTCACAACCCAGTGGGTCACGATGGGTCATAAGTGACCCACCAGGGATCACTTTGTGACTCACCGGTGGGTCACCAAGGTGACCCCAGTGGGTCACTTCATGACCCGCTGGTGGTGTCAAGCGCATTGATTCTCATGAAAATCCTTAGCTGATAACAAACTAGTGATAAGGCGCTGAGCCTTTCAGCACCTCGACCTGGCCTGGGTTCACTGGTGTTTGCTATCTCCTAATGTGGGATAGTCAGGTTTGCATTTTCTTGATAATTAAACCATCCACCGCGCACAAATCGATCGGCACTGCGGCCCAAAAGCTCAGAATCAATCTTCTTAAGAACAGCTTCATTTCTGCCAAATTTCCTTGCGAAGGGGGCATTGTTGTCTACCATGCTCTTAAAGTCATCGCCAGTGAGAAAATGCGGGTGATGTTTCAGGGGTTGTCCCACAATATAAAGTGAAGATTATGGTTTACTATGGTGTTCCGGAACTCCGGGGCATTGCAGATGACTGTATGGAAAATACCCTTCATGTGAAGAAAGAAAGTTGGCATAATACCCGTCTTCTTCTTCTTCTTTTTTTTTTTTTTTTTTAATATAATAATAATAATATGACCCGTGGGTCACAATACGGGTGGGTTAGATCCACTGGTAAACCCACGGGTCAAGAGTTTTTTTAAACAATATATTTTTTAATAAAAAATAAGGGTATTTTAGTAATTTAACGCCGGTCCGTTAGGATTTCACAGAAGGGGCAAAAGTGAACGAAACTAAAAATTTGATACATGAAAGTGAGAGTTTTTGAACAATGGGAGGTGCCTGCTAAAAACGCGAAAGTTTGAGGGGGGTAAGTGAAGTTTCCCTAATTTTTAAATTAGATGTTTGAATGGAAGAACTGTATTGACTTTTCTTTTTTATTATAATTTGTTTTCTTATTGTCATAAGCAAAACATTGATATTTTATTATTATTATTATTATTATTATTTGGAATTTCGTCAAGTGCCAACAAGTTTCAGAAGAATTTGCTATTGTTTATTCCTTTTCCATATTGAGAATTTTTTTTTAATAGATTTGTTATATTAACAATTATTAGATCGAATATGCTATTTGCCTATTAATGTTGATTCAGAATGATTTGGTTTATGTTCTGATTTATGTAGTAAATTTGTATACAATTGTCAGTCAAACAACCAGTTGCCTAAAAATTGTCGATGTTGGTGTGGACGGTATTAGAGTGCAGTTTGTGAAAGTGGGACCTGCAAAGCACCAAGTCAATAGACAATAGGTGTCGTGGCAAGGAGTATGTTTGCTCGCGGTCGGGGATTGTGTAAGAGCATTTCCCCCACCAGTTTTTTGCTGACGCTTGAGCTAATGTCACACAACATATATTCCTGGCCTGCTCATATGGGGTGATCTTACAAACACTAGAGACCAAAGACCAATTAGATGCATGTTTGAATTAATGTCCAAACCCCACACGACATTAACAATGCTCAGGTGTCTCCATCGATCGGCTGTTTCCTTTTAAGAATTTTCTCTAGTTTTTGGCACATGAGTCCATCCAAAAGTAAGAACAAAGAATTTGAAAAACGAGTCAATTCAAAATTTCAGTTTGCGTTTGGAAATAACAACTTTCTTAGATAGTCTCGCATGGGCTGCCAAACACTCCTCTTTCCAAAACAATAGATATCTTTCAAATTAAATTTAAAGAAATATAATTTTTAGAACTTGATTTAATTATGAGAAATGATTAGGTCAATATTTTTTTTCATCTTTTATATATCCATCTTATCCTATAAATTTAATACATCAACCATTACATTTATTCACTCATATAGACCCCACACAAGTTCAATAGTAGATTCATCCGTTCACTATATATGAAGATGATTAAAAGATGGTAAAAAAAATAATAAATTTTATCATTTCACTTTGATTATTATAGTAACTTGGCCTTGTGGGAAAAAGTCTCTTGATATTTTATATATATTAAGACATTGGAGATAAACAATATTTGACTGTCCCCTCCCTCCCCAACACATGCTATCATATCACAAAGTTTTTATTTTATCTATTTACTTTTATTATTTCATTTAAATATTTTTTCTTAAAGATATATTTATACATTCGATAGTTTTACATTTGATGAGTAAACGGTACTCACCAAATTTGGTGAGCATCGTAGCAGCTCATCAAATATTTCTCTAAACTACGTACTGAGCTGAATGAAACTCTTACGTACTCTCGCTTTAGCATTTTGACTAGCAAAAATAACATTTAACTAGCCAGATTAGAATGCTTCAAGTACAAACGTACCCAGCAAACCAAAATGTACAAAATCTGAGAGCCAAATGAGATTATGGCCATTTCAGAGAAAACACGTATGATTTCGTAAATTCTTAAACAATATCTTATTTAATTTCTATCACAATCAAATATAACAACAGTAGTGATCATCTAGTCTAAAAGTCTATTCAAACTTTCCAAGCTTTGAACTAAATTAACACGACAATATATCTTGGTTACACGATACAGCTAGCCACCGTTGAAACATTCATACCAGGGAGGGAGGGGAGCCATCAGCCATGTACCAAATTTTCCCCGCAAAACCAAGTTCCTCGTGTTTCAGCTAAAACTCCTTGGTCAATACGTAAGCCATAAAAGTCCACGACATCCCCAGTCCAGGAGGATCAGGATCCGCCGGCCTCAACAATAAATTCCTTCCCTTATTCATACTTTGCCATACACATCCACAAGCACCGTCAAAATTAAACTCTTATTCTCACCAGAAATTTCAGCAAGTTCTTCCGATCGAAGATGAATTTCAGAAAGACGAGCACTCTTTTGATCATCTTTGTCATCTTTGTGGCCATCTTCAACCATGCCGGGGTTGAAGCAGCCAGAGTGTTATCCGAGGATTTTGCTGGTGCTAATCACCTAGAGACATATTCCTCCATTTATGATAAGGCAAAGCACACACTACAAAAAAACGATTTTTTACTAACATAGATTTTCTGAAGTGTCAGGTGGTCTGACACGTCAGTAAATCCTCATGACGGAGCAATTTTAACATGTTTCAGGCGTCAATATTGTGAGTGTCAGGAATGAAAAATTTATGACGTGCCAAAGATGGCACGTCAAAAATTCATAACGTGTTAGATCCAACACGTCAGAAATTTCTGACGTGTTGGATTTAACACGTTAAAAAATTTTCTTGACGTGTCTTTTTTTGACATGTCAGAAATTTCCTGACGTCAGGAAATTTAAAAATTAATTAAAAAAAATTTTTGTCTGGACTTTTTTTTTTTAATTTAAATTAATTTTCAATTAAATTATTTATTTTATTTTTGGAATTCCTCTGCACGGCAGCTCCCTCACGCTGCCGTGCAGATCTGTGTTTCTCGATCTGCACCATATGGTGTAGATCAAGAAACACCATGCATGGTGTGGTGCAGATCTGCACCGGTGCAGTACATGTATTGTTGCCACGTCATTAATTTTCTGACGTTGGAATTTCACTACGTCAGAATTTTTTTTTTTCTGACGTGTGAATAGTACCACGTCAGAATTTTCTGACGTGTTAAATACTCCAACGTAAGAAAATTGTTACAAATTTTAAAACATAAAAAAATATATATTTTCTGACGTTGCCACGTTTGCTGCGTCAGAATTTTTCTGATGTGGCACACCGCCACGTCAGAATTTTTCTGACGTGGCAGTGTACCACGTCAGAATTTTCTGACGTGGCACACCGCCACGTCAAAAAATTATGATACAAGAATTAATTATTTATTATATATATATAAATAAATAATTATATAATTTTTTTCTAAATTTTCTGACGTGGTGCTTTACCCGTCAGAAAATATATTAATTAGATTTTAATCTTTTTATAAAAACTCCTGACGTGCTACACATAGCACGTCAGAAATTCCCTCAATACTGTTGCAAAAATATGGGCGGGATTTTAAAAGTTTTCCCTCTTCTTTTTTCCTTCAACTTTTTACTCTTTTTATTCTTTCCCCCATCATTTATTTCTCCCACTCTCTCTCCTCTCTCATTCTCCCTTTAATTAATTCTCCACACTCTAGATCTGCACGTTTTCTCACACACTCTCTCTCTCCTCTCTTAATCTCCTGGCCTGCTTCTCTGCACATGATTGCACGGTAGCTCCCTCTAGATCTAGAGGGAAACAATGAAAGCAGCAAATCGAAGAAGAAAGAAGAAGAAGAAGAAAAAGAAGAGGAGAAGAGGAGAAGAGAAGCAGAAGACAAAAAAAAAGAAAAAAAGAGAAAGAAGAAGAGATCGATCTCTTCTAGAAGATAAGAAGATTTTTGGCTTTTTGAAGATTTGTTGAGTTTGGCATTTGGGTTTTTGGGTTTTCAGATTGATTTTTTGAAGATTTTTTGGGTTTGAATTTTTGAAAATGGAGATTGAAAAGAAGAGAGAGAGAGTGAGAAAATGGAGATCGAGCTGGCCGAAGAAAAGAAGAGAGAAAGAAAAAATTGAGAAAAGAAGCAAAAAATTTTTCGTTTCTCTGCACCTCTCCTACAGAGAAACGAAAATCTCTGCACCGGCCACTCGAGTGGGGTGCAGAGAAATTCCTAAAAAAAAAAATAATTGAATTGAAAATTAATTTAAATTAATAAAGAAAAAATCTCTGATTAATTTAAATTAATAAAGATTAAATTAATTTAATCTCTAGACCACTCCTGCAGAAAAAATTTTAAAAAAGAAAAAAATTTATTTTCTGACGTGGTAACATTTACCACGTCAGCAATTTTTTCTGACGTGTGGTATATTAGAACGTCAGAAAATTCTGACGTTCTACCCTCTAACACGTCAGTAAAAATTTTTTGCTGACACCTACGTTTCTGACAATCAATACGCGTCAGAAACGACACGTCAGAAAAATTTTCTGACGTGTCAGACACCAAGAAACGTCAGAAAATTTCCGTCAAAAAAAATTTGTTTTTTTGTAGTGACCATGGTGCAGAGATCTCAAATTTCTCTCTCTTCTTTTCTTCAGCTCTCACTTTTCTCTCTCTCTTCTAATCTTCTCTTCTAGCTTCTTCCTCTTCTTCTTCTTCTTCTTCTGATCATCTCTGTTTTTTTTTTTTTGCTTCTCTTCTTCTTCCCTTCTCCCTTTCTTTTTCTTGTGCAGCTTCTCTTCTTCTTCTCCCTTTCTGTTTCTTCTGCTAGCTTCTCTTCTCCCTTTCTTTTTCTTCTTCTCTTCTCCTTTTCTTTTTCTTCTCCTTCTTCTCCTTTAATTTCTTCGATCTGCCGTGGAGAAGGGAGATTGAGAGAGGAGAGAGAGAGAGAGTGGGAAAAATAAATGAGGAGGGAATAATAAAAGAGGAAAAAAGTTGAGGGAAAAGGAAAAAATTCAAATAAGAAGAGGGAAAAATTTCAAAATTTCGGCCTTTTTTTTTTTTTTTTCTTTTCTTTTCTTTTTCTTACGCGCTATATTTAGCATGTCAGAAAATTCTGACATGCCAAACTGGTGCGTCAGAAATTTCTGACGCACCAATTTGGTGCGTCAGAAAATTCTGACGCATTAAATTTAGCGCGTTAGAAAATGCTGACGTGGCAAAAATTATATACTGTTTGCCACGTCAGAAAATAGCAGTTTTTTTTGTAGTGACAGCTTGGCGTTCTGGCTCGAAAGGCTGCTGACCGGACCAAGCCCCGGAGATGGTAACTAGTTTGTTCAAATTGTCAAAGTTCTTATACCACGGCCGGTTACACCCAAGATAACAAGCATAGGCTCTGGGTTTTTTTTTTTTTTTTCCTTAATTTTTATTTCCTTTTTTTTTTTTTTTTTTTGTTTCGTTGCTCGAGGTATAACGTAGCTTTTGCTACATGGATTATACCGAACTACTGTAAATGGAACAAAAGATTCATTTATTTACTTATTCAAATAAGTAGATAAACCATTTCTTTTATTTATTTTTCATATTTTGTTTTATTCTTCTTTTGAATTTCGACTAATGTCACGAATTACACGGTCTACACCCCATCTTATTTTTATTTTATTAGGTTGACGTGGTAGTGTCCATCAACTCTTTAGCTAGCTGTTCTTGTAAAAAACAAAAACTCTAAAGCTTGATGAACACTACATCAACCTAATAAAATAGAGGTGAGGTGAGATGAAAGTATACACTAAAAAAACTCTCGTGTGGCCAATAAACGCAGATAAGTAGTTAAGAAACTTAATTCTCTTGGCGTATAATACACACGTACGCTCCCAAACGTCATGTGGTAACTTATTCTTCTTATGGTAAACATGAACGTCGGGAAACTTTTTAACTTTCTTGTCGTTCTTTTAGTGGCATTCATTATACTCCGAAAGTATATTTCGGTGTTTAGTATCTGCGGCAAAACAAACGGGGATAAATCCTCAAGAAAATTGTAGGTGTTTTTCTATACGCCGATAATTTATCAGCATTTGTCGATACACTGTACTGATATATTTACCAGCCTATTGCTATACACTGACATAGCCCATAAAATCATTTTAGGGGCGTAAATAAGTAAAAGAATAAGTTTTACATTTAAATTTTTTCGGTGTTTAGGGTTGTAATAATTAAAATAATTAGTTATTATACTGGAATTCCAGTATAACCATTTTTTTAAAACGTGTTAATATATAAACCAAAATAAACTAAAAATAATATGATTCTGTTTTTAATTCAGATAAACGGAAATGATTTAGAAGATAATAATCCGGAAAGATCTAGCTATCAGATAATAACCACGCCATATTCATTAGCTTAAGATTCAATAACTCTACCAAGATTAAATAATAGCAAACCAAATAAACAAGCCTCTTATCTTGTGGCTCCAACATAAATAATTGATAATGATGCAATGTCTAAGAGCTAGAGAAAGAGAGAGAATCAATTAAATTTGTTTGAGTATATATAACAACAACATAAACAATCCTAAGATTTACAATAGCGCCCAACATCATTTTTGGTAAATCCAAAATGGTAACCGAAGCAAGCACCGCAATTAGTACATGCCAAAATTGCTCTACATAGCTAGGTTGCTTTCACTAACAATATCAACTAGCTAGAGAATAACTTCTATACGGTTTTGGCGCAAACCAAGACCTTTGTGCCCTCTAATAAGAGACTGACACCTCAACTTAGAACAAAAAAATTAAATAAGAACAAAACACCAGGTCATACCAATTTACCCATTAAAAAAAAAAAACTCTTCCTTTTTTTTTTTTTTTTGGTTATAAGCTGAGGTGCCAGTCTCTTATTGGATGGCACAAAGATCTTGGTTTGTGTCAAGACCTTATAAAAGTTATTTTCTATCAACTATATAACATGTATTAATTACTAATCTCGAGAAGTGCGGTCATCTTCTTGGGGTTTGGTTTTATACCTTTTTAGAAAACCATGAACCCCAATCATTTCTCCGATTGTACTTCAAAAGCATATTTGTTGTGTTTAACTTCATCTGATACTGCCTTAGTCTTGAAAGTTTCTTCCAGATCCGTGGTAGGGTTTTCTACCTGAACAATCTTGATAAGCATGTCATCGAAGTAAACCTCCACATTCTTGCCGAATCGTCGACTGAACATCATATTGACCAGTCTCTAGGAGGTTGTCCATGCATTCATCAACCCAAAAAACATGAACTTATAGCAATATATATAAACCCTGATCAGTGATAGAGGCTATCTTTTCCAGGACACGCGGATCTGGTTGTAGCCGAAGAACACATCCATTAAACTTATGTAGCGTGACATCATGGGTGCAAAGGCAAATAGCAAGAAAAATAACAATATTGCCTAGAGCCTTGAATCTATCAAGGATCTAAGAAATCTTCTAAAAACGCTAGAATCTATCTAGTGTTTGAAGGAAAATATTTAAGAAACTCAATTCTGAGCTTTCTTATTAATAAAAATTGAATAATAATCAAAATCTACAATATGGAGACTATAAGCACGTATTTATAGACCCCAAACTCCTAAACCTAAAAGTAACAGAGATTAAGTCGGTTAATAACTTTACGTTGGCCGTTCTAACGGAACATACCTTCGTTCGATCAGTCACAAAATAAACTGAAATTTAAGTATGTAAATTGCTAGCCGTTCGAACAAAATAGACCTCCACTCAGACAGTCACAACATAAAACTATTAGTTAAGTATGTAAACTAAAACATAACATAGACATTCGAACGGACGTCTCGGGATTTACTGTGGTGTCTCTTTGGGAATGCTCCATTCACTAGACCATTCGGACAGGCTATTGAACGGAGGCTTCTGTAACCCCTTGACAGCTTCTCTACAAGCACTTGTAATCTTGTATTGTAGCCCGGCTAGCATATTTCCCTAAAGCCCCTTCACACTTACATCAGCCCCGATCTTCTTCATGAACTTCTTAGCGTTCTGGTCTACATCATCCTCCCTAGGTTGGAGAGAATTCGGCCTCGAATTCATATCATCAACATACGAGCTAGTGGTGAATGAAACTTGAGCAGTGACCCATCTCGTAAAGTTTGAAGGGGGTAAGTTCCACCCTACATGTGAGCAAATTGTGCCCCACCTTGGAGTCCACCAATAAATCGATTCAAGGAAGTGGGAAACTATCTTTCAAACATGCCTTCTTGATCAACACCAAATTGGCCAGCTAATTTGGGTACAAAACTTCCTAGATAAAGCATGCTTGGATCAACTTCTCCACTTCTTCGGTCGTTGCTTGATTTTGTTCGAGTGCCTAGCTTCTCCTCTTTGGCTTGACTGGCTTTGCAGCTAGATTGTCTTCTTCTTGGATCAACCTGCTTTGCCGATCCTCCCTATGATCTTCTTATTCTCCTCAATTTGTGATGTAGATCAGAGTGTATTCCGAACCCATATGTTATTTCATGTTTTTGTCGTTTAATGTCGTGGCTGTCCAGACAGCCATATGTCCTGTTCGGACGAGCGCCATCAGTTTGTTTTATTTTCTATCCTACTTTAAGTTATTATTTTATTAGGATTAGGGTTTTGGGAGTCTTTATTTCATTATTTTATTAGGTTTAGGGTGTTGGAGGTATTTATGTCATATTTTATTAGGTTTTGGGTTTTGGGCTATAAATATATGCTTACAGCCTCTAAAGAAAGGGAGTTAATGTTGATTATTGATTTTGTTGAATAAGAAACCTCAGAGTTGAGTGTTATTCTTTCTTTTCCTTCAAAACTTAGAGGGTATCTAGCTTTTGTCAAGAAGATTTCTCATATCATTGATAGAATCAAGATCTAGAAGTATTTATCTGCCGTTTATAAATGTTCTTCGTTGTAGTCCACTCAGTCACGCTGCATCAGTTGGTATCAAAGCTCAAGTTACTTTCCGTGAATGGGGAGGAGCGACCGTCTGGCAGACATGAACGAGGTGCATGTTCGCACGGAGACAGCACATAAGGAGCAACTGGCGATTTGTTTGTGGCACGTGGGTGGTGGGCCGAACAAGTGTTGTCACCAACCAATACTGCGATTTGCAGAGGCGGAAGGCAAATCTATCTCTGTACGTTGGCAACACGTGGAGGATCAATTCACGGTTATGAAGGATCAAATTGAACAACTCACTACTAGAATATCTAACCTGTGTGGTTACAAAGGGAGTGGATCTTGAAACCCATTTGCGGAGTGCCGAACGCACGGACGTCAGCACCTTGCGCAAGCTCATGCCAATCGGTGGGCGAATAGGTTCAAACTCGGTGTACCGGAATTCCAAGATTGCTTGCAACCCAAAGAGTTCTTGGTGACATAAAAAATAAAAAAATTTCCACAAAAAAAAGTACCTAGGAAGTTGGCAGTGCCTAGAGAGGCGACAGAGATTAGGAGTCAATTAGTGGTGGTGCAAGAAGATGGATTTATTGAAGAAGATTGCTTAGTAGATTGGCCCACTCCACCAATCTATGACATCTATCTAGACGAAGAGGTGAGTTCTATACACCAAGTGTTTGATGAAAGTCCTAAAAGAGAAATCTTTGATTTGGAAGTTGATTTCCTTGGAGTAGATGCTATCTTGTCGAAAACTTTTAACCAAAGTTGTGATGAGATCTATGGGGTGGAGACAACTTTTCTATCAAAGAGTGAAAGGGTCTTTGTGAGTTCTTTGGGGATTCTCATGGCATTTGGGAAGGGCAAGGTACGAGCAAAGCTTGGCAAGTCTTCTCGGCAAGGTGAGGTGCGGGGCATCATGTTTATTATGAGGTGTGGCCTTGTTGTGATTTTGAGAAGAGGAGGATGGAATGAGTTGACTGGACAGCTGAACGACCTTGGGAAGAACCGGCCAAATTCGAGGACATATTTTCTCCAACCTTGGGAGAATGATGTAGATCGGAGCGTATTCCAAACCCATATGTTATTTCATGTTTTTGTCGTTTAAGTGTCATGGCCATCCAGACGGCCATATGTTCTATTCGGACGAGCGCCGTCAGTTTGTTTTATTTCCTAGCCGACTTTATGTTGTTATTTTATTAGGGTTAGGGTTTTGGGAGTCTTTATTTCTTTATTTTATTAGGTTTAGGGTTTTGGGCTATAAATATATTCTTATAGCCTCCAGAGAAAGGGAGTTTATGTTGATTATTGATTTTGTTGAATAAGAAACCTTAGAGTTGAGCGTTCTTCATTCTTTTCCTTCAAAACCTAGAGAGTATCTAGCTTTTGTCAAGAAAAATTCTTAGATCATTGATAGAATCAAGATCTAGAAGTATTTATCTGCTGTTTATTAATGTTCTTCATTGTAGTCCACTCAGTCACACTGCATCAGTTGGTATAAAAACTCAAGTTACTTTCCGTGAATGGGGAGGAGCGACCGTCTGGTAGACATGGACGAGGTGCATGTTCGCACGGAGACAGCATATAAGGAGCAACCGGCGATTTGTTTGTGGCACGTGGGTGGTGGGCCGAACAAGTGTTGTCGCCAACCAATACTGCGATTTGCAAAGGCGGAAGGCAAATCTATTTCTGTACGTTGGCAACACGTGGAGGATCAATTCACGGCTATGAAGGATCAAATTGAACACCTCACTACTAGAATATCTAACCTGTGTGGTCACAAAGGGAGTGGATCTTGAAACCTATTTGAGGAGTGCCGAACGCACGGACGTCAGCACCTTGCGCAAGCTCATGCCAATCGGTGGGTGAATAGGTTCAAACTCGGTGTACCGGAATCCCAAGATTACTTGCAACCCAAAGAGTTCTTGGTGACACAAAAAATAAAAAAATTTCCACAAAAAAAAAGTACCTAGGAAGTTGGCAGTGCCTAGAGAGGCGACAAAGATTAGGAGTCAATCAGTTGTGGTGGAAGAAGATGAATTTATTGAAGAAGATTGCTCAGTAGATTGGGCCACTCCACCAATCTATGACATCTATCTCGACGAAGAGGTGAGTTCTATACACCTAGTGTTTGATGAAAGTCCTGAAAGAAAAATCTTTGATTTGGATGCTGATTTCCTTGGAGTAGATACTATCTTGTCGAAAACTTTTAACCAAAGTTGTGATGAGATCTATAGGGTGGAGACAACTTTTCTATCAAAGAGTGAAATGGTCTTTGTGAGTTCTTTGGGGATTCTCATGGCATTTGGAAAGGCCAAGGTACGAGCAAAGCTTGGCAAGTCTACTCGGCAAGGTGAGGTGCAGGCCATCATGTTTATTATGAGGTGTGGCCTTGTTGTGATTTTGAGAAGAGGAGGATGGAATGAGTTGACTGGACAGCTGAAGGACCTTGGGAAGAACCGGCCAAATTCGAGGACGAATTCTCTCCAACCTTGGGAGAATGATGTAGATCGGAGCGTATTCCGAACCCATATGTTATTTCATGTTTTTGTCATTTAAGTGTCGTGGCCGTCCAAATGGCCATATGTCCTGTACGAACGAGCGTCGTTAGTTTGTTTTATTTTCTAGCCGACTTTATGTTGTTATTTTAATAGGGTTAGGGTTTTGGGAGTCTTTATTTCTTTATTTTATTAGGTTTAGGGTTTTGGGCTATAAATATATTCTGATAGCCTCCAGAGAAAGGGAGTTTATGTTGATTATTGATTTTGTTGAATAAGAAACCTTAGAGTTGAGCGTTCTTCATTCTTTTCCTTCAAAACCTAGAGAGTATCTAGCTTTTGTTAAGAAAAATTCTTAGATCATTGATAGAATCAAGATCTAGAAGTATTTATCTGATGTTTATTAATGTTCTTCATTGTAGTCCACTCAGTCACGCTGCATCAGTTGGTATAAAAACTCAAGTTACTTTCCGTGAATGGGGAGGAGCGACCGTCTGGCAAACATGGACGAGGTGCATGTTCGCAAGGAGACAGCATATAAGGAGCAACCGGCGATTTGTTTGTGGCACGTGGGTGGTGGGCTGAACAAGTGTTGTCGCCAACCAATACTGCAATTTGCAGAGGCGGAAGGCAAATCTATCTCTGTACGTTGGCAACACGTGGAGGATCAATTCACGGCTATGAAGGATCAAATTGAACACCTCACTACTAGAATATCTAACCTGTGTGGTCACAAAGGGAGTGAATCTTGAAACCCATTTGAGGAGTGCCGAACGCACGGACGTCAGCACCTTGCGCAAGCTCATGCCAATCGGTGGGTGAATAGGTTCAAACTCAGTGTACCGGAATTCCAAGATTACTTACAACCCAAAGAGTTCTTGGTGACACAAAAAATAAAAAAATTTCCACAAAAAAAAGTACCTAGGAAGTTGGCAGTGCCTAGAGAGGCGACAAAGATTAGGAGTCAATCAGTTGTGGTGGAAGAAGATGAATTTATTGAAGCAGATTGCTCAGTAGATTGGGCCACTCCACCAATCTATGACATCTATCTCGATGAAGAGGTGAGTTCTATACACCAAGTGTTTGATGAAAGTCCTGAAAGAGAAATCTTTGATTTGGATGCTGATTTCCTTGGAGTAGATACTATCTTGTCGAAAACTTTTAACCAAAGTTGTGATGAGATCTATAGGGTGGAGACAACTTTTCTATCAAAGAGTGAAAGGGTCTTTGTGAGTTATTTGGGGATTCTCATGGCATTTGGAAAGGCCAAGGTACGAGCAAAGCTTGGCAAGTCTACTCGGCAAGGTGAGGTGCAGGCCATCATGTTTATTATGAGGTGTGGCCTTGTTGTGATTTTGAGAAGAGGAGGATGGAATGAGTTGACTGGACAGCAGAAGGACCTTGGGAAGAACCGGCCAAATTCAAAGACGAATTCTCTCCAACCTTGGGAGAATGATGTAGATCGGAGCGTATTCCGAACCCATATGTTATTTCATGTTTTTGTCATTTAAGTGTCGTGGCCGTCCAAACGGCCATATGTCCTGTACGAACGAGCGCCGTTAGTTTGTTTTATTTTCTAGCCGACTTTATGTTGTTATTTTATTAGGGTTAGGGTTTTGGGAGTCTTTATTTCTTTATTTTATTAGGTTTAGGGTTTTGGGCTATAAATACATTCTTATAGCCTCCAGAGAAAGGGAGTTTATGTTGATAATTGATTTTGTTGAATAAGAAACCTTAGAGTTGAGCGTTCTTCATTCTTTTCCTTCAAAACCTAGAGAGTATCTAGCTTTTGTCAAGAAAAATTCTTAGATCATTGATAGAATCAAGATCTAGAAGTATTTATCTGCTGTTTATTAATGTTCTTCGTTGTAGTCCACTCAGTCACGCTGCATCAGTTGGTATAAAAACTCAAGTTACTTTCCGTGAATGGGGAGGAGCGACCGTCTGGCAGACATGGACGAGGTGCATGTTCGCAAGGAGACAGCATATAAGGAGCAACCGGCGATTTGTTTGTGGCACGTGGGTGGTGGGCAGAACAAGTGTTGTCGCCAACCAATACTGCAATTTGCAGAGGCGGAAGGCAAATCTATCTCTGTACGTTGGCAACACGTGGAGGATCAATTCACGGCTATGAAGGATCAAATTGAACACCTCACTACTAGAATATCTAACCTGTGTGGTCACAAAGGGAGTGGATCTTGAAACCTATTTGAGGAGTGCCGAACGCACGGACGTCAGCACCTTGCGCAAGCTCATGCCAATCGGTGGGTGAATAGGTTCAAACTCGGTGTACCGGAATTCCAAGATTACTTGCAACCCAAAGAGTTCTTGGTGACACAAAAAATAAAAAAATTTCCACAAAAAAAAAGTACCTAGGAAGTTGGCAGTGCCTAGAGAGGCGACAAAGATTAGGAGTCAATCAGTTGTGGTGGAAGAAGATGAATTTATTGAAGAAGATTGCTTAGTAGATTGGGCCACTCCACCAATCTATGACATCTATCTCGACAAAGAGGTGAGTTTTATACACCAAGTGTTTGATGAAAGTCCTGAAAGAGAAATCTTTGATTTGGATGCTGATTTCCTTGGAGTAGATACTATCTTGTCGAAAACTTTTAACCAAAGTTGTGATGAGATCTATAGGGTGGAGACAACTTTTCTATCAAAGAGTGAAAGGGTCTTTGTGAGTTCTTTGGGGATTCTCATGGCATTTGGAAAGGCCAAGGTACGAGCAAAGCTTGGCAAGTCTACTCAGCAAGGTGAGGTGCAGGCCATCATGTTTATTATGAAGTGTGGCCTTGTTGTGATTTTGAGAAGAGGAGGATGGAATGAGTTGACTGGACAGCTGAAGGACCATGGGAAGAACCGGCCAAATTCGAGGACGAATTCTCTCCAACCTTGGGAGAATGATGTGGATCGGAGCGTATTCCGAACCCATATGTTATTTCATGTTTTTGTCATTTAAGTGTCGTGGCTGTCCAGACGGCCATATGTTCTGTACGGACGAGCGCCGTCAGTTTGTTTTATTTTCTAGCTGACTTTATGTTGTTATTTTATTAGGGTTAGGGTTTTGGGAGTCTTTATTTCTTTATTTTATTAGGTTTTGGGTTTTGGGCTATAAATATATTCTTATAGCCTCCAGAGAAAGGGAGTTTCTGTTGATTATTGATTTTGTTGAATAAAAAACCTTAAAGTTGAGCGTTCTTCATTCTTTTCCTTCAAAACCTAGAGAGTATCTAGCTTTTGTCAAAAAGATTTCTTAGATCAATTATAGAATCAAGATCTAGAAGTATTTATCCGCTGCTTATTGATGTTCTTCGATGCTGCCCACTAAGTCACGCTGCATCAATTTGCCTCCATGCAATTTTTATTTTGGGTTATCGCTCTACTATCCGTAAGACGCTAGGTACATTTATGGATCTCTAAGTTTTGCTCCACCAAGGTTGTGAGGTTCTTGAGCATAGCGAGAATGTGCTCGTTGAAGGTAGCAACATGTTGGTTCAGGCTCAGAAGTGGCTAGGGTCTATCAAGTGGAGGGCGTTGAGTTAGATCGACAGGCATTTGTTGATCTAGATCAACAAGGGCCCCTATTTTAGACCCATAGGGTCTCGGTGATTTGGATCTACGTGATGAAGGAGTCCCTTTTCTCTATTTTTGTGATGACTATTTCTCAATCGTGCAATGACGATAACATTTTTTGTCTAGCAATAATTGTTCCTATAGATGACGCCAAACTGTTAATATAGTTACCGGCTTGGTGAATACCAAGAGATAATAACCTACAAACAAAAGAATGTAAGTAAAACGAGCTTGCCGGTGTGAGCCAGCGAAATATAACTCTAATACTTAAGTCAGTGATTAATTCTCCGAGACAGATGAAAATATAGAACACAAAGTGTATATTCTTAGTGGTTTTTTACGTAGAGCTCATACCTGCTTCGAGCTCCCCTTACGTAGCCTTTGGGCTTGTTAAGGCGAGTTGCATTTGACCTAGTGATGCAGTGTGACTTAATGGGCTGCAACGAAGAACATCAATAAGCAGCGGATATGTATTTCGAGAACTTGAGACTATCAAGTAATCAAAGAAAGCTTCTTGACAAAAGTTAGATACTCTCTAGGTTTTGAAGGAAAAGAGAGGAATAAACTCAACTCTGAGTATTCTCAAGAATCAAAATCAATAATAAACAATAACTGATTTGCTATAGAGGCTATAAGCATATATTTATAGCCCCAAAACCCAAAACCTAATAAAATACGACATAAATACCCCCAAAACCTTAAACCTAATAAAATAACAAAATAAAGACTCCCAAAACTCTAACCCTAATAAAATAACAACATAAAGTCGGTTTAGAAAATAAAACAACCTGACGGCTACACAATCTGCATCATTCTCCCCTTGTTGGAGAGAATTTGTCCTCAAATTCGGCCGGTTCTTTCCACGGTCCTTCGGATGCCCTATCAACTCATTCCACTCGCCCTTCCTCAAGATCAAAACAAGATAACACCTCATAATAAGTGTGATGCTCCTCATCGTCGGAATACCTTGACGGTTGTCGTGACGGCCCCACACACCACTTGGTAATACTTCGGATTTGCCATACTTCTCTCGCTCCTTTTCCCTTTCATGTGCCATGAAAATACTCAAGAATGGGTCACCCATTGTTTCCCTTGCGAGCATATAATTTTCTTCATCCACATAAAACTCACCACAATCATTGTTATGAGAATCGGATAAAATATCGTCTACACCAAGGAAATCAACATAACCTAATTCTTCATCACTAAAATTAGGTAATTTACCTGGAAGGTCTTCAACCTCTTCATAATCGCCAATGTCAACCATGGGTTCTTCCTCTTCTAATGGGTCGTCTTCTTCGGGATAGAGATCTCCAAACATGGGAAAAAACCTATCTTCTTTGTTATCCTCCTTGGGTCTTTCCTCTTCCCATGAGTCATCTTCTTCAGGTTCCTCATCATAGGTTGGCGGAGAATTCCAATCCACGAATCCTTGCGAAGGATCTTCAACATTTTCATGTTTGAACTCTTCATTAATGAAATTGGATTCCTGAAACTCTTCATCAACAAATTCCCTTTCCTCCTCCACAGAATATGGGTTTGGTTGATGGGTTTGAGCCTCGAGAATAATGGTCAAGTTGGCCTATCGCGGCATCTCCGTCTCACTCCATGCCCTCCGCCGTTGAGATTGCGCCCTATGAGCGACAACCACATTATCTTCATCCACAAAGCGTGGAGTTGTTTGATGGTGACGAACTTTAGGGCCACCCATGTTGTTAACTCAAGTCTTGTAGGCCTCTTTTTGTTTCCGCAATATCTCCACATCATCCTTCATGCATTGCCAACGAATCATCAATTGATTCATCATCTCTGCCACCTCCCTAGGCACCCTCTTTTTTCCGAACTTTTCTATCTTTTCTTTTTGGGTCTTGAGCTTGACGCCTACATCTCGTGATATAGCATGGGCTTGTGCCATTGGTAATTCCTTCTACACTCCATGCCCCGCATAAGGATTGATAGGTTCACCCTCAATGATAAATTTGTCTCCCGCCCCCGCGTACGGCGGTCTTGGTTGATGACGATGAACGCTCGAACCATCCATGTCGGTCAAGTGATCGGTAGGGACCCCGTGTTGGGTACGCGCACGCCCCTTCTTCCGCACGGTTAGACCACCAAACCTCTCCTCCATGTGCCGCAAACGAATCACTGGTTGCTCCTTACGTGCTGCCTCCGTGTATGTACATCTCGTTCATGTCTACAACGTAGTTGCTCCTCCCCATTCATGTAAAGTAATTGAGCTTTGATACCAACTGATGCAGCGTGACTTAGTGGGCAGCAATGATGAACATCAATAAGCAGCGAATATGTATTTCTAGAACTTGAGACTATCAAGTAACCAAAGAAAGCTTCTTGGCAAAAGCTAGACACTCTGTAGGTTTCGAAGGAAAAGAGTGGAATAAACTCAACTCTGAGTATTCTCATTAATCAAAATCAATAATAAACAACAACTGAATTGCTATGGAGGCTATAAGTATATATTTATAGCCCAAAACCCTAGACCTAATAAAATATTACATAAATACCCCCAAAACCCTAAACCTTATAAATAACGAAATAAAGACTCCCAAAACCCTAACCCTAATAAAATAACAACATAATGTCGGTTTAGAAAATAAAACAACCTGACGGCTACACAATCTGCATCACCTAGAAATCAGTCACAATTGACTCCCGATGAAATTAGGATTACTGTCATTTGTTGACATATCGGGACCGATTTAGGTATGATTTAGTTTTGATATGCTGATGGAGTATCCTCCTTACCAAACAAGCCATCATCCGATGAGGGTTTTGGACTCACTGATGGTCCCAATCCTACATAGGCTCAATACCCAACAATGTGGAATTGAGCTATTCCATTATCCTTTATTTTCAATCTTACAATTTGTTTTAAGCTTTAGATATTTGACGTGCTTTCTTTTTCTTCTACAGCAAATTTAACATTTGGACCCTTGTTTTGGTTAGTTTAATTTGTTCGATTAGATATATATGTTTTATGCTCTCTGGTTTAGGGAAGTGGTATGAACATTTACCAATATCATGTTCAAACGAACCAAACCCAAAATCAGATGTAGGAATAAGTTGACTTTTGACTATTGTATTTATTCCTTTTTGGTGGACTAAAATAGTCATTTATTTTGTTTTGGGCCCGTAATGGGATGGGCCAATTTTGTGGACACATAAGAAAGCCATTTACTCTCACCCTATATATAAATGAAGTTTGCCCATTAAGCTTCACTAGGTTATTCTGTGAAAATTAGAGTTAAGAGTAATAGTCTCTCTACACACACCAAACACAGTTTTCTTCTATAAGTTTGTGCGTCTACAGAAGATTCAAGAGGAAGAAGGAGAAGACAAAAGTATGTCTCGTGATTAATAGAGGTATGTCATTCCTATCCTTGGTCTATACTTGCTTTGGAGAAAGAACATATTTGTTATTGATTTATTCTAACAATTGGTATCAGAACCTCTATTTCTTTTCTTCATGGCTGTAATAAATCTCGTTTTAAGCCGTGTTAATCTTTTCTTTTCTTTTTTTGTTCTAAAACGAGATTTGAATTTTGAATGAATGAGGTTGCAAATCTAGACTTATTCCCTCCTGTGTGTCATCCGGGCTCGTCGACACAAAGGTCTAGTGAGTGTCGCCGTTGTGTATGGACTAGGGCTGGCAAAACGGGTAACCGGGTAGACCCGATTAGGACCCGTTAAGACCCGCGACCCGATTACCCGAAACACGAACACGACCCGTTTAGCTAAACGGGTTAGCGGGTCTGACACGATTATAACACGGAAAATATCCGGATAATCCGACACGACCCGCTTAACCCGTTTAGCATAACTGGGTCATATCGGGTAGACCCGACCCGACGCGACTAGTGCGCTAAACAGGTAACCCGGCCTGACCCGACCCGACACCGTTTTTTTTTTAAAAAAATAAAAAAACCCTTAATCAAAATTGGAAAAAAATAATTTAATAAAGGGATCTATTGGCCCAAAGGACTAGTCAAATTTATCCTAACCGTCCAAGAAGAATAAAAAGTTTTAAAAGAGAATGTTTTAATGTATAAATAATGATTTAAAAGAGAATGTTTTAATATATAGACCCACATAGATAAAGTAACGGAAAAACAAGGAATAGGACAGTGAAGTGAAGCCGTGAAGTGAAGAGTGAAGTAAAGCCGTGGGTGAGTCAATAAGTGTTAGTCTTGACTTAGTTAGAACTTAGACATACAGTTTTTTTTTTTTTTTTTTTTTTAAAAAAATAATAAAATAAATTAAATGGGTCTGGCAGGTCACCCGAGACCCGACTGACCCGCCAGACCCAGTTGACCCGCTAGACCCGATTGACCCGCTAGACCCAATTGACCCGCCAGACCCATTTATTAAACGTGTCTGGCGGGTCGACCCGTGGACTCGTCGGGTCGACCCGCCAGACACGAATTTAATCGTGTCTTAATCGACCCGATTAAGACCCGAACCCGATAAGCCCAAACCTAATACCTGTTAATTTCGTGTTGTGTTCGTGTCGGGTTCGCGGGTCGTGTCAAAATTGCCAGCCCTAGTATGGACAATACATAACGTGGTGTGCACCCTGTGTTGAGTAAGGGAAGATGTCGTGGGTGTGTGGCATGATAAACTAAATTTTTGTGGCTATTTTTCCTGTTCGCTTTTGTTTTTTGGGTATTGTTGGACTGACTTTTATGTTGAAGACAGTGTGGACGAGACGCTGCTAAATTGAGATGTATATATTTTTTTTTTTTCATACAATCACTAATCAAAAAAACCAAAAAAAAATTCAAATGGAGGCAATTTTTCATCAAGAAAAGAAAAAAAAAATTGCATTGAAAATGGGGTGATGTTTATTAAAGTTGATATTTTTTTAGAGGGAATAACATGTAAGTTTTTATGAAAGGCAAAAGATAAATCACTAGCGTTGATGACTTGTTAGCCTATCATTGATGGTCCATTTGTTATTCTCTATGTTTTAATAGAGCTCAAAAGACGAAGAATATTATTTATATATAAATTATAGTTCTTGACGTTCTGAGCGTGTACATGGGAAATTTTTGGAAATATTATAAGGATACGAGATGCTATCTAAAAGCTAGGAAATTGCAGCATTTTTTTCTTTTGTTTTTAGTGCATTGAATTTGTCCTTTTGTGTTTGCTTCATATGAAGTATAAGGACTAGTGAAAGGCAAATTTGTGTCCGGTGGTATTATACGCATACCATCAATTTTGAAAGGCAAATTTGTGTCCGGTAGTATTATATTTTACGCGCCATTTGTGTTGTGAAGATTGCAATATTTATTTTAACACTGTTTTATTTTGTGAATATATTCTTGTCTTGTTTTATGCATACATATGGTTTTGTGTATACATATTATTTTTATCCGTAAAAGTGGGGGCTTTTACAACTCCATTGATATTTATTTCAGTCATAGGAGATGGTTATTTTGATAGAAATATTTTTTTGTCGAGTATAAATTATTAATGTGTTATGTTGTACATTTATATTCGACATAGAAATTTAAGCTTTATGATTCACGAATTGACAATTTCTTGCATGCGTGTTAAACATGGAGCAACGTAGAATCAAAATTTTTTATTTCCTATTAGACAACAAGTTTTTTTTTTTTTTTTACCCAAGAAATTTCTCGTATTATTTCTTGGAGATGTGTTATCTTATGAAAGTAGTAAATTACATATATTCTCATAAAACTTTGTTCTGCCACATCGGTTGCTAAAATACAAATGGTGCAACTCTTGTATTCGTGACACTCTTTAATTTGTAAAATGACTCACATACGTGAGGGAGTTGAGTCAATGTGAAATAAACTCACACGTAAAGGGGAAATTTATTGTAAATGCACATGTGAGTGTTGTGTCCCATATTGAGAAAAATAAAATAAATGGGTATTTCTGTCAAAAAAGAAAAGAAAAGAAATGTACATGTATTATATTGAAGAAAACAAATGTTAACATCTAGGTATTTTGTATACACATTGTTTTGTATACATTGTTCATAATATTTGTGATACTGAAATATTTTGTTATGAACAAATGCTAATGTTGTAGTATGTGCTATAATAAATAAATAAAAGGGTTCGCATATTATTGTTGCATGTGAAATTATATGCATTCATTTCAAGATTTATATGTGAATTTATTTACATTCTTATTGAGATTAAGGAATTTTGTGCAATATGAATAATTGTGTTGTGTATAAATTATTGGATTTTATCGTAAATTCAATAAATGGGTTTAGTGAACGAATAATTATATTACGTATAAAATTGATGATTTTGACCAGTTATGCTCTCAGTTATCGTAGGACTAACTATGATAAATTGTTAGATTTTATCGTTAATTCAATAAAGGGTTTTACGATTTTGAGAGCACTAGCATGTTTAATCCATGATGCATTATTGCCCTGATTATAATTTAGTGATGTTGTGCATGTGGTGTAATTTGATGGTTACTGCAGTTTTGTGTTATTTGGATTGAATATTACTTTTGTGTCTATTGATTTAATCTCTAGCTTGTTTGAAAAATATCTTGGTTTAAATCTAGAGATTATTTGTGAATATAATTTTTTTTTAAAGGAACAAAATCCAATTTTTGTCCAGCATATTTAATAATGATTACCGAGTAATTAATTTATTATATTGTGTCTTTATTATTGTAAATATTTTTTTGGTAATCATTTTAATGAGTAATTTCAAAATATTTATGGACTAAGCGAGACAAATAAATAGATTTCCTTTTTTACCTAAGAAAAGTTTTTTAAATGAAATATACAATCTATGACTAATGTTCATTTTAATTATGATTGGAGGTAATATTTATGATTTTCTATTATCTTCCAATTGAAGTTGAACTAGTTGCATGTATAATGATATTTACTTAGAGATAAATGAAATTTTGGTTAAATGTGCATAATTTTTTTTTACACCAAAACCGATGATTTTGAATGGTTACGTACCCGTCTATCATGGGATTAATCATGATATAAATTATTGGGATTTACTGGTTCAATGTGGATAATGTTGTTATACATCAAAATGAATGATTTTGAATGGTTACGTACTTGCCTATCGTGAGACTAACCATGATGAATTATTGTGTTTTATTAGAAATTATTCGAATTAAATAAATAAATAAATTTGGGGTAATTATTTTGTGAATCATAACAATTATACCAAGGTAAATACAGATAATAACTTTGCCCTATCGGTAAATTATTTTATGGTATGATGCTTGGGACGATGAAGAAAATTGTTAGATATTTTGCACTTGGTTTCCCAGTCATATCCTCTTGATAGCGGGTCATTTTAAGTCTTTGTATTTAATTATTTTGCTTTATCATTTGTAAAAGTCCATTGTGTACTGCGGACTCTAGCATAGACTTTGATAAAAAAAAATTAAAAAAAAAAAAAAAAATAGTGCGTAAGAGTCTATTGTGTACTATGGACTCTAGCATATAGTTGAGATAAAAATAATGCGTAAGAGTCAATTGTGTGTTGTAGATTTTAGCATGAAAGTAAGATAAAAATAGTGCATAAAAGTTCACTATGTGTTAGACTCTGGCATGTAATTGAGATAAAAATAATGTATAAGAGTAAATTGTATGTTGCAGACTCTAGGATGGATTTGACATAAAAATAGTGCGTAAGAGTTTATGATGCAGATCAAGAAGGTTTTTGGACTTGGTGTCAGGATAGGCTTCCCCCATGCTCAGACATGATTGCGATCTTGGAGCTACTGGAGTTAGTGTCCGGATAGGGCCTTTTGGGTGTTAGGATAGGGATCGTAGAATGACTTTTCTATGTTATTTTTATGCACGTTTTGTTTACATGTTTGGACACGGGGTATGCCCTATCCAAACACCCTCCGTAGAATTACAATAGCCGACTTTATTCCATGTTTTATTAGGTTTAGGGTTTTGGGGGTCTATAAATGCATGCTTATAGCCTCCAGAAACGCAAATTTGGATTATTATTGAGTTTGGTTAATAAGAATTACTCAAAGTTAAGTTTCTTCTTTGTTTTCCTTCAAAACCTAGATAGTATCTAGCTTTTCAAGAAGATTTCTTAGATCCATTGATAGAATCAAGATCTAGAAATACCTATCTGCTACTTATTGATGTTCTTTGCTGTAGCCCACTAAGTCACATTGTATCAGTTGGTATCAGAGCTCAAGTTACTTTCCATGAATGGAGATTGAAGGAGCAACTGTCTAGCAGACATGAACGAAGTGCACGTGTGCATGGAGGCAGCACGTAAAGAGCAACCGGCGATTCGTTTGCGGCACATAGGGAAGAGGTTTGGTGCTCTAACCATGTGGAAGAAGGAGCGTGTGTGCACCCAACACGGGGTCCCTACCAATCACTTGGCCAACATGGAGGGTCTGAGTGTTCGTCGTTGTCAACCAAGACCACGGTACGCGGGGGCGGAAGACAAATTTATCGTTGAGAATGAACCTGTCAATCCTTATGCGGGGCACAGAGTGCGGAAGAAATTTCCAACGGCACAAGCTCATGCTATATCACGGGACGCAAGGGTCAAGCTCGACACCCAAAAAGAAAAGGCAAAAAATTCAGACAAAAAGAAGGTGCCTGGAGTGGTGGCAGCAAGGAGGAATCAAACGGAGATTCGTTTGTGGCAACACGTGGATGAGCGGATGGAGACCCTGGGAAGCAGATAGATCGTCTCGTTAACTAGTTAGCTAGCATGGGTGGTCTGAACGTTCGTCACCAACAGCCAACTCCGTGATGGAATACAGGTGTTGCGGAGGAGATTTTGCGACAAGCCAACTTGACCCTTATTCACCAACCTCAACTCCATCTACCCAATCTATATGTGAAGTGAGAAGGTGAACCTGTTGATGAGGAATTCTAGGAATCTGAGTTCCTTAGTGAAGAGTTCGAGCATGAAGATGTTGAAAATCCTTCACTAGGATTCGTGGATTGGGATTCCTCACCAACCTATGATGACGATGTCAGTGAGGTAGATCCGAATGAAAGACCTTTGCCATTCGACCTAGATGAAGAGTACGAACAAGATGGGTCTTTTCCTATGTTTGACGGCCTCTACGCCAAAGAAGATGACCCATTGGAAGAGGAAGAACCCACGGGTGACATCACAGACCATGAAGAGGTTGATGAAGACCTTTTAGGTGAAGTGCCTAATTTTAGTGATGAAGAATTAGGTTATGTTGATTTCCTTGGTATAGACGATATCTTATCAGATTCTCATAACAATGATTGTGATGATTTTTCTGTGGATGAAGAGAATTACATGTTCACAAGGGAGACAACAACTGACACATTCTTGAGTATCTTCATGGCACGTGGAAGGGAAAAGGAACGAGACAAGTACGGCAAGCCCAAAGTATTGCCAAGAGGTGCGTGGGGCCTTCACGACAATAATCAAGGTATCTCGATGATGAAGAGCATCACGTTTATTGTGGGGTGTTGCCTTGTCTTGATCTTGAGGAGAGGAGAATGGAATGAGTTAACGAGGCATCCGAAGGACCGTGGAAAGAATCGGCCGAATTTGAGGTCGAATTCTCTCCAATCTGGGGAGAATGATGCAGATTAAGGTTTCTAGACTTGGTGTCCGAACAGGCTTCCCCCATGTCCAGACACGGCTACGATCTTGGAATTACTGGAGTTAGTGTCCGGACAGGGCCCTTGGGGTGTCCGAACAGGGATAGCAAAATGACTTTTCTATGTTATTTTTATGCATGTTTTGTTTACGTGTCCGAACATGGCGTATGTCCTGTCCGAACACCCTTCGTAAAATTACAATAGCTAACTTTATTTCGTGTTTTATTAGGTTTTGGGTTTTGGGGGTCTATAAATACATGCTTATAACCTCCAGAAACGCAAATTTGGATTATTATTGAGTTTGGTTAATAAGAATTACTCAGAGTTGAGTTTCTTCTTTGTTTTCCTTCAAAACCTAGATAGTATCTAGCTTTTTAAGAAGATTTCTTAAATCCATTGATAGAATCAAAATCTAGAAATACTTATCCGCTGCTTATTGATGTTCTTTCCTGCAGCCCACTAAGTCACGCTGCATTAGTTCATTATGCGTTAGAGATGCAAGCATGAGTTTAAGATAAAAAATAATGTGTAAGAGTGCAATGTGTATTTTGAACTCGAGCATGTGTGTAAGATAAAAATCACACTATTTGGTGAATGGGGATATTTATGAGTGCATGTTTTTGTTTTTATATGTGTCATAAATTTATTGTAACATCCTCAATCATGACGATCTTGTCATATCTCTCTTGAAAAGACACATTATAAAAAAAACACCAATGGTGGGTGAAGGAAGCCAACTTAATGAAAACGTATTGGAGATGGATGCGAGAATGCAAAGAAGTATTTATCTTCACCTAAAATATATTGATCATTCCTAGAATTCCTCTATCTCTCTTTTCTTCTAGACAACACTAAGAAAAGACCAAGAAGAACTTCAAGAGGAGGGAAGATCTAGATCTAGACCTTCCCTCCTCCCCTTTCACGCTAATAGTGCTTGGTGTCTTCTCTGTAAGCTTCATCGGTCTTCGTTTCTGGCGGGTTGCTTTAGATCTAGTTTGTAGATCTAGATCTAGATCCAAATCTAGTCTCTTCAATCTTAGATTTGATCGTCTTCTTCGGCCAAGGTGTGTCTTCCGAAAGGCTGTCTACGATGCCGTGCTCCTCCGCTGCTGCTTGTGGGGTTTTTGTTTTTTATTTTGTTTGTCCTGGCCTTCGGCTTGATGATGGATTTGTTGTCATGGCTTTCGGGTTGAGGATGAAGTAGATCGGTATAGGGGCTTAACTCTCACGGTTGGATTTTTAGTTTCTAGTTGTTTTTTATTTTTCTTTTGTATTTAAGCTACCCATGTCCTAAATCTAATCTACTCAAAGCAGATTATGTTCATTAAATGTAATTGAACATGGGTTAGCGGACGCTTGAAATCATTTTTATGACTTTATAACGTTCATAACTTTTAGCTCTCTATAATGTAAGATCTTTGTGCTCATGAAATTTCATCAATGGAAGTTCCATATTTTTCAAATATATATATATTGATCATTCAATTTCATCAATTGCTAAAATTTAAATTCATTCAAATAATAAATACCACATCACATGCAATAATATTACAATGTATATTTTCTCAAAAAGAATTATAAATCCTACTTATCCTAAGAATGAAGTCTTGGGCAAAATAAAATACCGCAGATAAGAGCCCAATAATAAAATACTATAACTCAAATTTAATCTTAGAATCAAATATCTCCATTAATTTTTGATATGGTGGTGTTACAGGGAAAGAAGCAACACACTGCGTGCAACATTGAGCTGGTGTTTGGCAAAAGGGATGGCCCAGCCTAGATACTGTTTAAGCCTTTTCCTTGATGTGAAGTTACACTATTACCCTTCATTATCACCCACTCACCCACGCATGCCCTTATCCTATCCCATTCACCTTCTCTCTCTCCCACAGCACACTTCTCTCTCTCCCCCGCACCCCAACCTTAGCTTTCAGCGAAGCCATGACCGCCCATTGTACCAGAACGGAGACGCACCCACCCACGGTGGCCCACCTTAGGATGGAACCCACTAAAAGATATTGCCACCAGCGATAGATCTGCGACTCCGGCGATGCCCACCCACCAGCGCGACTTGCCACCCACGCCCAGCCCGATCCTCCCCCAACTGGTTCGAAAATCCAATGCCGCCCAGCCCACCACATGGCTAGAGCAGGTTGCACCCACCACCCCCGCCCAGCCGGCCGGAACAGGCCGCCAGTCACTCCCAGGCCAATCCCCCTGTCCAGACGGCTGCCCACCGCCCAGCAGGCTGCCCACCCACGCTGCCCAGCCCACTTTTGTTTGTTATTTTTTTGTTTTTACATCAATTTGTGGTGCAACAAATATGATGAAATTTGTATAGTCGCAGTGGATTGATTTGTAATATTAGATTTGCCCAATCCCTTTTTTGTATTCTCAGATTTGTCCAATTCTTTTTTTGGGTTATTTTGTTTCTTTTACATCAATTTGTGGTGCAAAAATGTGATGAAATATTTGGGAAGCTGAGGTTGGGGTGTGGGGGAGAGAGAGAAGTGTTCTGTGGGAGAGAGAGAATAAGGTGAAGGGGATAGGTCATGCGAGGGTGGGTGGGTGAGTGGGTTTATTTTTATTAAAAAAAACTTAACTGCAGTTTAGTAAACTGCATCCACGTCAGTCGGGAAGCAATATTCGGGAAAACTTTCGGGATCCCTAGCATTCCTCAACAAAGAGTGGGATTTGCTTTTCTGTGGAAAAATTTCAGAGAGAGGGGCAATATGGTAAGAAACAAGACAAACTTTGAGGGGAAAAATCGGTCAACGGGTCAGACACTGAACAGTGTCTGGGTGCTGGCTATTGCTAAATGAAGCCTAAGAGTCAAAAGGTGTGTTAGACGGATCGCGGTGAGAATGGTTGCAGGCGGTAAGAAACTTCCCAATATTTGAATTTCCCACCCCACCGCACCTCCCTTTTCTTCTTAGAAACACAACAGTAGTAGTAATAGTACACAGCTAGACCAAAGACCAAGATGACGATGTTTAAAACACCAAAACACGTACGCGAAAACGACATTATATGTTATTCACGATAATATAGTATTAAAGTATGCAAAAGCCCAAGAGCACATAATTATAATTGTAGAAAAATCAAGAGTCATCTGATCATCTGGGTGCGGTTTTCAAAACAATTAGTTCAAATTTACCGCCGTTGACGCCCCCGTTGTACTCAGCTCCCTTTTACCCACCAAGTCCTTATCATATTTCAACTTCCATGTGTTCAACAACTAAACCCATCATAAATGGCCACAAGAATCTTCAGTCGCAGAAAGACTTTTACACAGCTCTTTCTAGCTTGCACTATAAATACCTTCCACTTCTTCATACTTTCTCATCCACACATCTATCCCACAAGCACCATCTAAAGCTCTCATATTTTTAGCAGAAATTATTTTAGTTCGACGATGAATTTCAGAAAGACGAGCAGCCTTTTGATCATCTTCGTCATCTCTGTGGCTATCTTGAGCCATGCAAGGGTTGAAGCAGCCAGAGTCTTAGCCAGCGCTGATCACCTGGAGACATATTCGTCTATCTATGAGAGGCTCAAGCTGAAGCTGAACATGGCCTATGGGCACTACAAGGTGTCGTCCGGACCTAGCGGTGGAGGAGGCGGTCACTAGTTTACTCAAATTATGAAAGCAACCTCTTACTCTTATATATACAAATTAGTACACGGTTACACTCAAGAAAACAAGAATATATTTCTTTTTTTTTTTAATCATTGAATTATACCCAAATAATGTAATGGAAAATAAATTTCGCTTGTCTGTTAAATTGATAATTATCAATTTAATTGTTTCTAATTCTGATCAACTTCTGTTTTATCCTTCCATTCATTTTTGTAATATTCTTGCATGGACACATGCAAGTTAATTTTAAATTTTACTTAACATTGTTATGCTCTTTGGCTATGATATTATATTAAAGGGCTATGATATTATATTAAAGGGTAATTGTATCATGAGTCCTTGAGTCAACCCTTCAAAATTTAAAACTCCTTATGTTTTTTTTTTTTTTTTTTTCGAAAATTTACTCTTTGGGTCAATGAAAATGCCAATAAAATCCTTGCTGTCAATTTTTTTTAACTTCTGTTAATGCCACGTCAGCATAATAATTTTTTATTAATTTAATTTAAAAATTAAATATAAAAAAAATAATAAAAAATTAAAAATTTTTTGAAGGGGTGGCCGGAATCTACCCCTGGCCACCCCAAACCTTCTGACATCATGTCACTCGATGGAAGGCAGCCGCTGGAAACCGAATCTGAAATCAAAGAAGATGGGAAGCTCCATGTGACTGTGAGAAAATCAAATGCTTCAAGATCAGATATCTTCTCGAGAAGGTCTCAAGGTCTGTCATCAACCACTCCCAGACCCTCCAATCTAATCAATGCAGAGATATATTCCTTGCAATCTTCAAGAAATCCTACTCCAAGAGGGTCTAGTTTCAATCACACAGATTTTTATTCAATGCTGGCTGGTGGGAGGAATTCGAACTTTGGTGCATCTGATGTTTATGGCCTCTCACCTTCGCGAGGACCAACACCAAGGCTTTCGAATTACGGGTAAGACGGCGCCAGAGTCGGCGGTAAGCCGAGGTTCCATTTCAATACCGGCGCCGGTGGAGCAGGGCACTACCCTGCACCAAACCCAGGAATGTTTTCCCCAACTTTCTGTAATTCTCTTTTTAGGAGAATCCAAGCCAGTGTAATTCTCAGCAACCAAATGTTGTCATGTTACAAACATTGGTTATTATTTCTCATTGATTTTTCTCTCTTGAACATTTCACGTCAAGTCAATTTCATGAGTTTTATGAGGAAAAAACTGAACCTAGTTTTTGACCTTTTGTCATTAAATCACTTAGTTTTATTCACGAGTTTATGAGAAAATAACTCAACTTAGAGTTTCTAGCCGTTTGTCCTTAAAGTCACCTTCATGAGCTTTAATTAAAAAATCAACTTTTGATTTTTAATGGTTTATCATTTACTCGTGGGTTTTAAAGTAAAAATTATCTTGCATTATTTTCTTTACCGTTGGCTATTAATATTTGTCATGAATTTTAGTAAAACTATGAGCTCAATTTTCTATAAAATTGAGCTCACCTACCAGCATTGAAAATATCTTCTTTTTGGCTCAAGATACTTTCGTACAGCATCAAGCTTTTTTTCAACAAATTTTCTTTCATTACCATTAAGCTATACTTTGGTTTTCTTTGGGTGTGGCTTTTAGTCCCTCATTTACTTTGATCAAAGGGTTGTACATTTGATCTTCGTTACTTGGAAGTATGTCCTTAACGAAAATAGATGCTATAGTCTAATCCTGGGAGGTTGAGTGTCAAGAGATCCAATCGCACCGAATCATACACTCCTAGAGGCATGAAATCAACCTTTAAAGACAATACTCTTACGTGATTCTATAGCTTTATGAGATTTTTTCTTGCTCTATTTCTTCATTTATTGTATTCTATGTATCTTACTGTTAATTGTTTGAATTAATATTATTTAGCATCAATAACAATTTTTGTACCATCCATTTAATTTTACAACACCAAACACGTCCTTTTCATTTCCAACATTTTCTCGGGAACCAAATAGAAACCACACTCTCACGCAAAGCAAAATAAGAATTTCGAGAAAAAAATCCAACCATTTTAGTTTGCTTCAGAGGGAAAGTATGCTTGAAGAAGGCGTCCGTAGATTCAACAGTCTCAGCAAGAGCGGTGCAGCTAGCTCTGAGAGCGTGAACCTTGGGAGGCTTGAAGTTGTAGAAGGAAAACCAGCTTGTGATTCCTAGAGCAATTCAAGGACCACGGCTTGAAACCCTTGGATTTCAGACCGCACCTTGGACTCTCCCAATCAAAGAATAAAATTATAAATTGAGCTGATTAAACTATGTGATTTTTCTCTTTTGAGAAACCAGGACAAATGCTCTGGCCAGGGGTGGCTTCCGGCCACCCCTTCAATTTGTTTTTTATTTTTTATTTTATTATTATTTTATTATTTTAATATTTAATTTATAAATTAAATTAATAAAAAATTATTATGCTGATGTGGCATTAATGGAAGTTAAAAAATTATTATTGCTAAACATCATTATTGTTTGGGTAGAAGCAGGTTCGCACGGCCGGCTGAATTATTCTCACTCCGTGAGCTATCAAAGTGAGAATAATTCTAGATGTGCCTCTTGTATCACTCTTATGTCTCTCTAAAAATTAGGTGGCATTTAAAATTACCATTTGATCAAAAGTCCAATAGTGATTTTAAGAGCTACATTATCGTTGGAGGGAGACAAGAGTGACACAAGAAAGACTTGTAGCATTACTCATTGGAGTGGCGTTGGCTTAGGCCGACATGGGAGCCTTATCTTTTGGGGGATAATCATGATCACCTTTTTTATATTAGACTCCCTGTTTAATTGCTAGTTGGTGGGCTTGTAGTTGTGTAATAATTGTGTGTAGGCAAGATCTCTTTTAAGCTTCTATTGAGTATTACTTTATGTTAATTGGGATCAATGCCCTAGACCTAAGCTTATTTATTGTATCATTAATTTGCATGAGAAGAAGCTCTTTCGAAATTACACATTAAATCACCAAAGTCTTTTCATCAATATATATGTTTGTCAATCCTTTTTCAAATGATGCAATATTGTAACCATAAAATAACAAATCAACAATATTCTCCCTCAAGCTAAGCTAAAAATATTAATTCCACATGTTCAGCTTGTTTAAGATTGATTAAAGGCTCCACTTAACACTCCTTTTGTCAAGATATCAACAAGTTTTATTGACTTCACATCCCTGTCAATCTCAACATGTTTGGTTCAGTCATTTCAGATTGGATTGTGAGCAATAATAGTGGTAGCATTGTCTCATAGAATCTTTAAAATTATACCAAAGTTATTTCAACTCTATCTTCAACCAAAGTATTTCACACACACCATGGGCCATACATAGTTGTAAATTCTAATTCTTCCAGCAATCACTACTTTCACCCAACTTAATAATATCCAGTTCAACTAAATTATCAACAATGGCTTTACGTTCGAGCATCTCTGTTTCCTTAAGAAGATTAAGGACATATTTGATGGATGCTGCAGCCCAGATGCGTGGCATTTCCATGGCAGTCTTGCACCCCAGCTAAATTCTATGAGCAATACAACCAACCTATGAGAGTAACGC
The DNA here is from genome assembly GCF_965113065.1 of Corylus avellana. Classification (NCBI taxonomy): domain Eukaryota; kingdom Viridiplantae; phylum Streptophyta; class Magnoliopsida; order Fagales; family Betulaceae; genus Corylus; species Corylus avellana. Next base: position 33,003,119 of record NC_142491.1, read on the forward strand.
CTTCCATGAGCAAGCTTGAAGAGCTTAATTCTCTCAAACATGTTGAATATAAGTTTATGGTGTTACTCATGAGTAATGATATAAGAAGAATTAGAGTCCTCTCAAATGTGATGAAGCTTTTAAAATTAAAATTCAATAATGACTATCTCAAATTGAACAATGACAATCTAAAATTCAATGGTGATTTAAAAAGCCACATCACATTTGAGAGGACTCTATCCCTCCTTATATCATTACTCGTTACCAAGGCACAATCATGGACAAACACAAACAACTTCAAAACTTATTAACTAAAAATCTAGTTGAAGTAAATACACCCCTCCATGGCCCGTAAAATATCATCATATTTTAAAAGATCTAAAAATACACTGTACGTAGAATGATTTGAATTGCATACCACTCTTGGTGGTTTGTACTGATATATATAATAAACAAGTAATCTAATTACAATCAAACTCAGAGTGAAGAGATAAAGATACAAAGAGATAAGATAACATATACAAAGAGATAATTGCTAGAAGATAAAAGATAAGTTCTAATAAAAAGAGATGACTTCTAATATAATAACATCTTAGGTTTATCTAAGATTGTTATTATCTTGAGAAGTGAGAGTCCAATATTATCTCAAATTATTATGTGTTCTAACGTCCCCCTTCAAGTGCTATGAGGAAGCATGGACGTTGAGCTCGTGACATAAGAATTGAAACCGAGTCATGACAAGTGGTTTGGTGAGAACATCTGCAAGTTAATCCTTACTAGGGATAAACCAAATCTGGAGAGTTTTGTCAGCCACCCAATCTCGAACAAAATGAAAGTCAATCTCCACATGTTTAGTTCGCGCATGAAAAACCGGGTTAACTGCAAGATATGTGGCACCAATATTATCACACCATAAAGTTGGTGTTGCCGTGAGATTAATGCCAAGATCTCTAAGGAGAGATTTAACCCACATGACCTCAGCTGCTGTGTTCACTACTGCCTTGTATTCGGCCTCAGTACTTGACCTAGAGACAGTGGGTTGTTTTCTAGAGCTCCATAAGATAAGATTAGACCCTAGAAACACACAATAAGCCCCTATAGACTTTCGATCATCTCGACACCCCACCCAATCCACATTTGAGAAAGCATCAATTGTGTATGCCCTATTTCGAGTTATAAGTAACCCATGGGAAATAGTATGTTTTAGGTACCCTATAATTCATTTAACCACCTGCCAGTGAAGATTAGTAGGTTTGTGCATGAATTGACATACTCTGTTAATAGAAAATGCTAAGTCAGGTCATGTCAAAGACAGATATTGTAATGATCCAACTGTGCTGCGGTATAATGAGTCATCTTCCATAGGTTCTCCTTTGAAAGCTAAGAGAGTGGTTGAGGACGACATGGGCGATGAAATTGGCTTTCCTTCATGCATGTTTGTGCGCTTCAGCAAGCCCAAAATATATCGGCGTTGTGAAAGTAACATCCCTCTTTCAAGCAATTGAACTTCAATGCCAAGGAAGTAATGGTAAAAACCAAGTTCTTTCACTACAAAATCTATGGGTAGATGTTGAAACAAATCTTTAATAGTTGAGGAGTGAGAAGTAGTAATAATAATATCATCCACATAGATTAAAATAAAAATGGTAACTTTCTCAGGTTTAAAAGTAAATAGAGAAGAGTCTGCTTTTGATGCCATAAAACACATTGATAGAAGTTTGGTACTTAGTCATGAGAACCATGCTCTTGGTGACTGCTTTAATCCATAAATAGCTTTGTTCAATTTGCAGATATGATGCGGTAAGGAAGGATGAGCAAATCTGGGTGGTTGACTCATGAATACTTCTTCAGATAAAACCCCATATAAAAAGGCATTTTGTATATCAATCTGCTTGATGGGCTAGCCACTTGAGTATGCAACTGAGAGGATTGTCCGAATTGTAGTTGGTTTCACAACAGGGCTAAAAGTTTCTCCAAAATCAATACCTGCCTGTTGGTGAGAACCTTTGGCAACTAGATGAGCTTTATGGCGTTTGTGACGTCCCACATCGCCTGGGTATGGAGATGAGGATGTGCTTAAATGTATACTACACCCTTAATGACAACAACGCATTTTAAAGCGGTGATGGTCATGATCCCATTAGAACTCCGCAGTTAAGCGTGCTTCTGCTGGAGTAGTACCAGGATGGGTGACCACCCTGGGAAGTCTAGTTTGAGGGGAGCCAAAAGCGGACAATATTGTGTGTCATTGGGGTGGAATGTTAAATATGGTATCAGAGCCATTGCTCAGCCTGAGATGGGGGGAGCGTGCACAAGCCCATGAAGGTTGCTAGCGGGCGCTCGCTGGGGCGGACGCCAAGAATGGGCTAATCCCATGAGAGTCGCCAGCGAGGACGCTGGGTCCTAAGAGGGGGTGATTGTGACGTCCCACATCGCCTGGGTATGGAGATGAAGATGTGCTTAAATGTATACTACACCCTTAATGACAACAACGCGTTTTAAAACCGTGATGATCATGATCCTATCAGAACTCCGCAGTTAAACGTGCTTCTGCTGGAGTAGTACCAGGATGGGTGACCACCCTGGGAAGTCTGGTTCGAGGGGAGCCAAAAGCGGACAATATTGTGTGTCATTGGGGTGGGATGTTAAAGCGTTCGATCATTCCATCTGCTTTGCGTTTGAGTTTAAAAACCCATTTGCAACCTACCACATTCTTAGCTTTGTTTGGAGGAACAAGAGTCCACGTATTGTTGATGAGGAGTGCATTAAATTGCACCTACATAGCATTGCGCCATTCTAAAACTTTCACAACATTAGTAAAACAAGTAGGTTCGGTAAATGTGGTGTCTAGAACCGAAACTAGAGCCTTTGGAATGGGGTACCGCATAGTCCCATCCGTATGTTGTTTACGCTTGGCAATCTGATTTTGTGTTCGTGTAGGTGCAGATGGTGAGGTATTGGTAAGACTCAATATAGGATCAACATTTACAATAGGGCAGGGATTCGGTGAAGATGATGGTGATGAGATTGCATGAGTGTCCGTAGAGGAGGATGAAGTATTAGGTGATGATGGAGGTTTGGGTCTAGACATGGACGGTGCAGCTCTGGGAGATGATGAATTTGATGAGGATAAAATTGATGTAGGGCTAGGTACGTGTGGCTGCACTCGTGAGAAAATATGAATATTAGGAAGAGGAGTAGGTGATACGGATGGGTTTTTAGAAGTAGAATTTAGAAATGGAAAATGAGATTCATGAAATGTGACATCTCTTGAAATATAGAAACGACCCAACTCTTTGTGATATCAACGATAACCTTTGTGTTGAGTACTATATCCTAGGAAAACACATGGAGTGGAACGAAAATTAAATTTATGGGTGTTGTAGGGTCTAAGGTTGGGAAAATAGGCACACCCAAAAAATTTTAGAAAATTATAGTCCGGAGGAGAGGAAAATAATTTTTCAAAGGGAGATATGTGTTTTAGTATGGGTGTAGGAAGACGATTAATGAGATAGCATGCTGTTTGACATGCTTCATCCCAAAAATCTTTAAGAATACCGTAATCGGCGAGTAAGGCAAGAATGGTGTCAATAATATGACGATGCTTACGTTTAACTCAACCTTGTTGTTGGTGTGCGTGAGGAAAAGATAGACGATGATTTATGCCTATGGATTGAAAGTATTTGTTAAGGGGGCGAAATTTCCCTCCCCAATCAGAGTGTACACTTTTGATTTTGGTATTAAATAAGCATTCAACCATGGATTGAAATCGAAGAAAAGAGGACATAGCATCATATTTATTTTGAATTGGAAAGAGCCAAGTAAATAGAGAAAAAGCATCCACAAATGAAACATAATACCAATTCCCATTTATTGAAATAACAGGGGATGGTCCCCAAACATCCAAAAAAATTAAATCTAGAGGATTATAAAATGTAGTGCTAGAATTGTAAAATGGTAGGATGTCCTTTGGCAACTAAACAAGCGGAGCAAGGCGTAATAGCTTTATTGGTGGTGACGGGAAAATTGAATTTAGATAAAATGTGTCGGACGACATGAAAAGCAAGATGACCTAAACCTTGATGCCAGTGAGTCGCAGATGTACGTTCACCAATTAAGGCATGATTTATTGACAACAGAGGAGACGCTGACTACAGGAATCGGTAGAGACCTTCTTTAAGTTGGCCGTGATGAACAGGGGTCTTTGTTCGGAAATCCTTGATTACAAATTAAGACGAATGAAATTTAAAAAAAAAAAAAAAAAAAAAAAAATCATTATCATAAGCAAATTGACAGACATATAATAGATTTTTATAAATTTTAGGCAAAGGTAAAATTTGTTTTAACAAAAAAATATGCCGGGGAATCGATAGTGTTGCTGATCCTATATGAGAAATAGACAAACCTGAACCGTTGCCTATACGAACAAGATTTGTGCTGGAGTACCCCTCAGATGTAAGGTTGAGATTGTTCATCCCATGGGTGAGATGATGGGGTGCACCCATGTCCGGATACCAGTCCTCATTCGGAATTTCTGATGGAGAGGAGTAGAGAGCATGTGGAGAAGCTGCGGACTCATTCTGGAATGATGTATCAAACCGTGAGTAACACCGAGAGGCAAGATGACCAGTCTTGCCGCACAACTGGTAGACATGGCGGGCTAGAGCAGCAACTTGGTTGGGGAAGAAAGAGCCACGTCCATGGGCTGGGAAAGCATGGCTGCGTCCATGGTATGAAGAACGACCCCCAGGGATTGACCTTCCACGATAACCTCTTCCACGTGGCATAGTAGATCGGGCTGAAAAATTTGCCCAGGGGAGGAGCATTTTGGCGATGGACAAGTGTTGCTTAATACGCATCTCATGTGCCAATAGAGGGGCCATAGATTTCATGCATAGATAATGGGTCTACCCGTGTGGTACCTAAAGTGACAAAAGGATCATATTCTGATCCTAGACCGGCAAGGAGGAATGATACCTTCTCAAAATCATCAAAGGTTGTCCGGCTGCTGCAAGAGTATCACTTAGAGTTTTAATCTTCTGGAAATACTCAGTAATGGAGGATTGTCCTTTCTTCGAAGTGGCAAGTTGGTAATGGATCTGCATTGTTCGAGCACGAGATTACGAAGCGAACATGTTGATTAATGCATCCCAGAGGTCACGAGCAGTAGCACAGCCCACTGTATGAACCACGTATGGTTCGGTGAGTGTAGAGATTAACACACTCAAGATCATCTGATCTGTTTGGCCAATTGCATGAATTTGGGATTGGCTATGGTGGCCGGCGCATCTGTTCTAGTGCTGGGGTTGGGTATCGTTTGCCACGGTGGTGGTTTAGCTCTATCCACAAAACCGTAGGCGTCTGGCCCACAGAGAAAGGCCAGAATTTGTGTTTGCCAGGAGGTGAAATTATCCTTGGAGAATTTTATGTAGAGAGTATGAGACATATTTGGTATTGAGAAGGTGGGAGCCGGATTCAAAGGTGGCGAATTGCAGGGTGGTAGCGGATTGAGAGGTGGTGGTGGTGGCGGTGGTGAAATTCGACTCTTACTAACAAATTGTTACAAGTTAGTCCATCCGTCAACTTGTTTGGTATTTTTAGACCGAATGAAAGTCACGTGCAACTTAGAACCTAAACTACCAAAACTGCCCTTCAGGATTGATGCAGCTTGACTTAATGACTGCAGTGAAGAACATCAATAAGCAGTGGATAAATACTTCTATATCTTGATTCTATCAATGATCTAAGATATCTTCTTGACAAAAGTTAAATATCTCTAGGTTTTGAAGGAAAAGAAAGAAGAAGGCTTTGAGGTTTCTTATTCAACAAAATCAATAATCAACATAAACTGATTTTCTATGCATGCTATAAGCATATATTTATAGCCCAAAACCCTAAACCTAATAAAATATGACATAAATACCCCCAAAACCCTAAACCTAATAAATTAACGAAATAAAGGCTCTCAAAACCTTAACCCTAATAAAACAACAACATAAAGTCAGCTAGAAAATAATAGAATGCGGAAAAATAACATAAGCCTCCCGTGTGCACTCGTTCGCACAACCCCTTAGTACCAAGGGTGCAAACGGGATCTAATCTGCATCATTCTCCCCAGGTTGGAGAGAATTCGTCCTCGAATTCGGCCAGTTCTTTCCACGGTCCTTCGGATCCCCAATCAACTCATTCCACTCTCCCTTCCTCAAGATTAAGACAAGGCAACACCCCAAAATAAACGTGATGCTTCTCATCATCGAAATACCTTGATGGTTGTCATAAAAGCCCCATACACCATTTGGCCATACTTCAGATTTGTCATTCTTCGTTCGTTCCTCCTCCCTTCCATGTGCCATGAAGATACTCAAGAATGGATTAGTCGTAGTTGCCCTTGTGAATAAATAATTCTCCTAAACCGCATAGAACTCACCAATCATTATTAGGAGAATTTAAAATACTTTCAACCCCAAGGAAATCATCATAATCAACACCTTCATCATTATAATTAGGCACTTCACCTGAAAAGTCTTCATCAACCTCTTCATAATTGGCGATGCTACCCGTGGGCTCTTCCTCTTCCAATTGATCATCCTCGGGGTAGAGGCCGCCAAACATGAGAGAAAAATCATCTTCTTCATACTCTTCCTCTTGCTCATCTTCTTCGGGGTAGAGGCCGCCAAACATGGGAGAAAACCCATCCTCTTCGTACTCGTCCTCTAGATCGGATGCCAAAGGTCCTTCAATCGGCTCTTCCTCAATGACATCGTCACCATAGGTTGGTGGGGAATCCCAATCCACAAATCCTTGTGAAGGATCTGCAACATCTTCATGTCTGAACTCGTCTTCAATGAATTTGGATTCCTGAAACTCTTCATCCGCAGATTCTTTTTCCTCCTTCACAGACTATGGATTCGGTTTATGGGTTTGTGGTTGGCAAGTAGGGATCCAATTAACCTGTCATGGACTCTTTCCCTCACTCCATGTTTCCTTAAATACCTTTTTTTTGCAGGAATTTTCTATTTTCTTTGTCACAACCTTAGATCTTTATCTCCAATTTTGTGACTTCTAGCCCATGGTATAACTATAGGGCAAAAAAGCGACTCACACATATTTCAATAGTTTCTCCCAAGTATTGATCTTCAATTTGCCTTACCACATCCTAGTTTTTTTCAGTTGTTGCCACCACGCACCAACTCTTCTCCGGAATGTGTGTACCACCAAAGAGACTCGTTGTTAATTGGCCACCTTGTTCAATTCATAAACCCTTCAACAGCCAACACCTAATCCAAAAATTCGTTGGGTTCTAGATCCTCGTTGAATTTTGAAATATTGAGTTCGAATCTACTCACCCGCTAATTGGCATGAACTTGCGCAAGGTGCTGGCGTCCGTGCCTTTGGCGCTCCGCAAACGGGTTTCTAGATCCGTTCCTATGTTGACCACAGAAGTTGGATAATTGGGTAGTAAGGTCTTCAATCTGATTCCTCATAGCCCTGAATCGATCCTTCGTGTGTTGCCAATGTTCAGTGATAGATTTGCCTTCCGCCTCCGTGAATCGCTGTCTTGGTTGGCGACGACAATCGTTCGGCCCACCACTCATGTGCCACAAGTGAATTGCCAATTGCTCCTTACGTGATGTCTCCGTGCGCACATGCACCTCGTTCATATCTGCACAACAGTCACTCCTCTCCATTCATGGAAAGTAACTGAGCTCTGATACCAACTGATGCAGCGTGACTTAGTGGCTGCAGCGAAAAATATCAAAAAACAGTGGATAAATACTTCTAGATTTTGATTCTATCATAATCTAAGAAATCTTCTTGACAAAAGTTAGATACTCTCTAGGTTTTGAAGGAAAAGAAAGATGAACACTCAATTCTAAGGTTTTTTCTTCAACAAAATCTATAATCAACATAAACTGATTTTCTATGGAGGCTATAAGCATATATTTATAGCTTAAAACCCTAAACCTAATAAAATATGACATAAATACCTCCAAAACCCTAAACCTAATAAAATAACGAAATAAAGACTTCTAAAACTCTAACCTAATAAAACAACAACATAAAGTCAGCTAAAAAATAATAAAATGCGGAAAAATAACATAAGCCTCCTGTGTGCGCTCGAGCGTTACAGGTACGATCGAGTGCAAGTGGGTGCTCGATTGTACGTTGGATCGCAAAATCAAGTGTATTACTAGGAGGTGTGTGAACGGGATTTGATCTGCATCAAGGATAGGGAATGGAGTCGGTTTCCCGCCCCACCTAGCTCCCTTTATTCTTATGTGTTGCGTCATGGACTAGCCCACTATTTATTCAGTAGTCCTCAGGCCCAGCCTGAGGAGGCCCAAGCCCGAGACCTGCTTATCCGAGACCATGAATCCGAGACCGTGAATCCGAGACCGTGAGTCTGAGACCATGAAATCCCAGAACCCCTCTAGCCAAGACCATAAAGTCCGAGATTAACTCAGGACATTCGAGTCTCGGTAAAGGGAATAAGTCTGATATCCTGAAAGATGCTACTTTTAATAAATAAGTAATCTTGTTATCATATCTTTTTACAATCTAGATCCTGCATATATCAATGAAGATATGTCAATTAATATCTAAGATCACAAAAGCGATCGAGTCCTACTCGGACGCTCTAATTTAGCATGGCCTAAAAGATTACAAGGCTGATCCTCTGATCTCAAGCCACTGAAATCATGGAGCAACTAACAAACATGATCTTTCATTCAAATGTTTGATTAGCCGATATCAAGGGATAAGATTCCTGAATGTGTGGGAAATTAAATTCTCTCCCTGCCTATAAATACAAGTTATATTATCAAAGCAAAGGTAATCACAACTCTCATTATCTGAGCTCTGTAGTTGTTGCCAATATCCTTTCCCATTCTGACTTAGGCATCTGAATGCTCACGCCGGCTCACCCCTAATCACTTTGATCCTTCTTTGTTCTTTGTTGTGCAGTTCAAATTATTCGTGCGTTGGTCGACAAGCTCACCAGGTGTGCCACGTCATCATACAGAAAACTGTGCTTCAACAATTTGGCACCGTCTGTGGGAACTTCGATTTTCATCAGTTCTTTACTAATCAAAATGGCGACTACCAATTCCACTACTGCAGCCTCCAGTGCACCGCCACCATCCGATCTAGCCGAATTCATGAAGCAGATGTCTGAATCCATGTAGGCTCTGAAGAAGCAGAATGAAGACCTGGCTGTAAGGCTCACAGCTACTAAGGGCAGTAATAGCCAGAGGGACCAAGAGAGAGCAAGAAGGCGTGATGAACGGCGTTAGAGGGAAAGACGAAGGGAAATTCACGATGGGAAGCGGACTGCCGGTTCGCACAATGATGAGGAAGCAAGTTCAGTCCAAGCTAGCCATCATACTACTATCTAAAATGAGGAGCATCGAGAGCAGGAAAACCCAGAGAGGTCTCAGCATATGAGGCCTCGACGGGAACAACCTCATGGGCGGAATGAATGTCAGATGAGTGCTGACATGGAGGATCTGAAGAAGAAGTACAAAGAGTTGACTCGCAAGTTGGCTGCAAAGGATGACAAAACCCCTACTGCGGGGTTCATGGATAATACCGACCTGCCTTTCACCGATCGAGTGTTAGGTTTCCCATTGCCTGACAACTTCAAGATGCCTCGCGTCAAGGAGTTCAACGGTAGTGGCGACCCTTCTGAACATATGGAAAGCGTCTGTGCTCATTTTTCCCTTCATAGGTTTCCAGATGAAATAGCATGCAGAATCTTTCCCCTCACTTTGGAAGGAGTCGCCAGATTGCCTGCCAAGTCGGTTGACAGTTTCAAGGAACTTGGATGCCTCTTTTTAAGCCAATTCCTGGCAACCAAGAAGAGGAGGAAGCACTCGGCTTGTTTGCTGTCATTGCGTCAAGGGAAGGAAGAGAGCCTAAAGGATTTCATGCATAGGTTCAATAAAGAAAAATTGTTGGTGGATAACCCGGGGGATCAAACGGTATTATCCGCATTATGGCATGGAGTCAGGCCGAACGGACCCCTAATGGCCGAAGTGTCGAAGAATTCGACAGAAATAACTCTTCGTGAGTTTATCGCCAAGACAGAGGAATATATTAATCAGGAGGAAATGACTAAGGCTCTCACGAAAGGTCAGGAGGAAGAAGACCAAGAAAAGGAAGACGCTGAAAAGGAGCCACCTGTAGCATCTACTCCGAAGGATGAGAAGTTCCAGAAGAAAGTAGTGAAGAAGACTGTACCATCGTTCCCGAAGATAGAACCCCGGCGACGTGAAGATCGAAGGTTCACACCTTTGAATACTAGGATCAACGAAGTGTTTATAGAGATTAAAAGGGACCCAGCTTTCAGGTGGCCGAGTAAGTTACGGGGTGATCCGAGGAAGCGAGATCGAACGAAATTCTGTGAGTACCATAATGATCACGGGCATTTGACGGAAGACTGTATAACTCTGCGACAGGAAATTGAAACTTTCATTAGAAATGGAAGGCTAGTAAGATTTATAGCAGGAGAGAGGAACCAAGACGCTGTTCACCCACAGCCCCTTCTGTTGGATGCAAACCGAGATGTAGGGGACGAGAGCCGAGGCGTGATCGGGATGATGGTCCCAGAGAGGATCTGAGACCCCTTCGGGATCAAGGAGTGGTAGGAGAAATCCACACTATTGCCGGAGGAATAGTTGGTGGAGGACAGTTCAATTCAGCCAGAAAGGCTTATGCGAGAAGGGCACAGACTGAAGAGGTCCTTTCAGTGCAAAGACCTTCGAAGATTCCAAATAAGGATTCAATGATTCTTTCTTTGTCGAAAGAGGATGCTAGGGGGGTAATGCAGCCACATGACGATCCATTAGTAGTAACAGTGACAGTGGCCAACCATATGATCCATAGAATTTTGGTGGATAATAGAAGTTCGGCTGATGTTCTGTATTGGCCGGTCTCCAAACAAATGGGTATTGATCGTGATAGGATCACACCATTTAGTTCCCCCTGGTCGGATTCGCAGGGGAGCAAGTCCAGCCAATTGGCCTCATTTCACTCCCTGTAACAGTAGGGACGGCACCAAAACAGAGGACTGTAATGGTAGACTTCCTGGTCATTGACCGATCCGGTGCCTATAATGCCATCATCGGTCGGCCTGCTTTGAATAAGTTGAAGGACATAACTTCAACGTACCACTTGATGATGAAGTTCCCGACGGAAGAAGGAGTCGGAGAAGTAAAGGGAGATCAAACTCAAGTGAGAAGATGTTACAATACATCTCTCAAGAAGGCTTCGGATCCGACTCCTATTATAATTGGTACAGTAGGAGGCAAAGGCAGAAATAAACCGAAAGGAGCGCCAGCCGAGCCATTAGAAGAAGTGGAGGTTAGTCAAGGCAAAGTTTTGAAGATTGGGACATAGATTAGTCCCAAAGTTCGAGACGGTCTCATTGCCTTCCTGCAACGAAACTTAGAAGTTTTCGCATGGACTCATGAAGATATGCCAGGAATCAGCCCTGAAGACATTCTCCACCAACTCAATGTGGACCCAAGCATGAAGCCGGTCAAGCAAAAGAGAAGGAAGTTCGCTCCCGAGCGGAATATGGCAATAGCTAAGGAAGTAGAGAAGCTTCTCAAGGCCCAATTCATTGAGGAAGTTTATTATCCTGATTGGTTAGCCAATGTAGTACTGGTAAAAAAATTCAATGGGAAATGGAGGATGTGCGTGGATTTCACTGACTTTCATAAAGCTTGCCCAAAAGATAGCTTTCCATTACCTCGCATCGATGCATTGGTGGACTCTACAGCTGGGTATGGCTTACTCAGCTTCATGGACGCTTTCTCTGGTTACAACCAGATATACATGCATCCAGAAGACCATGAGAAAACTGCGTTCATAACTGACCGAGGCCTATACTGTTATAAAGTCATGCCCTTCGGTTTGAAGAATGCAGGAGCAACGTACCAGAGGCTAGTAAACAAGATGTTCCGAGACCAGATCGGATGCAATATGGAGGTATACGTCGACAACATGCTAGTCAAGAGTGTGATACTACAAGACCATGTACTTGACTTGCAAGAGACGTTTGCAACCTTAAAGAAATACGGGATGAAGTTGAATCCCTCAAAATGTGCGTTTGGAGTCTCATCAGGAAAGTTCCTCGGTTATATGGTATCAAGCCGAAGAATAGAAGCTAATCCTGAGAAGATACAAGCTGTCTTGGATATGCAATCTCCAAAAAACTTAAAGCAGCTTCAGCAATTGACAGGAAGGATAGCGGCACTGAATCGGTTTATTTCGATATCAACCGATAAGTGTCTTCCATTTTTTAAAGTCTTGCGAAAGGCTTTTGAATGGACGGACGAATGTGAAGAAGCCTTCGGGCAACTAAAAGAATACCTGGTAAACTCGCCTTTGCTAAGCCAAACAATACTTGGAGAAGTACTATATTTGTATTGAGCCGTGTCTCAAACGGCTGTCAGTGCTGCATTAATCCGAGAAGAAGAAAGAATTCAAAAGCCTGTATACTTCATTAGCAGAGCTTTGAGAGGCGCTGAAGAAAGGTATCCCCAGATGGAGAAACTGGCTTTCGCCTTGGTCATAGCATCCAGGAGACTCCGGCCTTACTTCCAAGCTCATACTATCAAGGTGTTGACTGAATACCCTTTGAAAAAAGTACTAAGAAAGCTAGATCTGTCGGGAAGATTAGCTAACTGGGCGATTGAGCTTGGAGAATTCGACATTGAGTTTCTCCCTCGAAGTTCTCTCAAGGGCCAAGCACTAGCTGATTTTCTGGTAGAGTTCACTAATCTGCCAGACGTCATCAGTGGGCCAGGTGATGAGACCTGGGTAATTTACGTAGACGGATCATCTACGAAGAAGCATGGTGGAGCTGGAATAGTGATGATTATTCCTAATGAGGAAGAATTGTATAGCTCTTTGAAGTTGAAGTTCAAAACCACAAATAACGAGGCCGAGTACGAGGCAGTCCTGGCAGGACTCGGTCTAGCTCGTGAAATGGGAGCCAAATTTGTGGAAAACGAAGTGACTCCCAGGTCGTTGTAGGACACATCCAAGGCGAATTTGAAGCCAAGGGAGATAAGATGAAGCTATCTTTGTCTAAAGTGCATGAAATGCAGAGTCTATTCAGTAAGTTCAGCATTGTGAAAATACTGAGGCCAGAAAACGAGAGGGCAGACCGATTGGCCCGAATAGCCTCAACAGCCAATGGAGAGGTTGAAGCCGAGACTCCTATCCAAATTCTTCCACAATCATCCGTTACCGAGACGGTGTCGATCTCGACAATCGAGACCATACCTGATTTGCAACTGGAAATCGTGGAATACCTGGAAAGAGGAGTACTTCTCTCAGATAAAAAACTGGTTACCCGGTTGAAGGTAAGGGCCGAAAGGTTCACGATGGTAAATGGAATCCTTTACAAGAGGGGTTTCCTGCTACCACTCTTAAAATGTGTTTCGAAGGAAGAAGGAAATTATATCCTTAGAGAAGCCCATTAGGGGATTTGTGGAAGCCATTCTAGAGCCAGAATACTGGCACATAAAGCAGTCCAAGCGGGTTTTTATTGGCCTAACTTGAATCGGGACTCGGCAAAAATAGTCAAAAATTGTGACAAGTGCCAGCGATTCGCTAATATCACTCATCAACCTCCTAAAGACCTGAGTGCAATCTCGTCGCCCTGGCCCTTCTCCTAATGGGGGGTAGATATAGTGGGACCATTGCCTCGGAGCAGGGGAGGTGTACGATTTGCAGTTGTTGCGGTAGATTAATTCACCAAATGGGCAGAAGTGGAGGCCTTGGTGAATATCACGGCCAAGGCAGTAGAGCGATTTTTATGGAAGAACATCATATGCCGTTATGGCATTCCTCATGCTTTTATCACAGACAATGGCAAGCAGTTTGACTGTGACTCATTCTGAGTTCGGTGTGCCCAGCTTCGAATAAGGAACTACTACTCGTCTCCAGGACACCCCCAAGCTAATGGGCAGGTAGAGGCTACCAACAAAACGATATTCAAGATTTTGAAGAAGAAGCTGGATGATCGGAAATGAAATTGGGCGAAAGACCTTCCCGAAGTATTATGGGCATGCCGAACAACCAAGAGAATTCTAACCGAGGAGACGCCATATGCCTTAGCATTTGGAACTGAAGCAGTCATTCCAGCCGAGGTAGGCTCGGGCAGTTATCGTGTAGAGACCTTCCAATCCGAGACTAATAACGAGGGTTTACAGCTGCACTTGGACTTGCTACAAGAAAAGCGGGATCAAGCCTAGGTGACTGTGGCAGCATATTAGGCAAGAGTAACTCGGTATTTCAACAGGAAGGTCAAGCCTCAGAACTTCAAAGTTGGAGATATGTTCCTACGTAAAGCCACTCTGGCGACCAAGGACCCAGCTGAAGGAAAGCTGGCTCCTAATTGGGAAGGACCTTATAGGGTGATTGAGTGCAAAAGAGCAGGAGCATACCACTTGGAAGATTCCAAAGGTAAGGCTCTTCCGAGGCCTTGGAACGCTGAGCACCTTAAAAAGTATTATGTCTAATTGCTGTGATATGTAATTTCTTTGTCATTTCATTATTTCATTTCAATGAATAAAAGTATCTCGGAGTTATGCAGCATATAAAGTTCATATGTACAAATTAAATGATTCTATGAGTCTCAAAAAAGACTCGGAGTCCCCGAGACCTGACTTGGGGTAGCAATCAAACTCCCTAAGACCTGACTCGGAGTAGAAATCAAACTCCCCGAGATCTGACTCGGGGCAGCAATCAAACTCTCCGAGACCAAACTCGGGGTAGCACAACTAAAGGTTAAGTTAGAATCTCCGAGATCTAACTCGGAGAAATATAATTATAAATTTTTTGAATAAACAAACAACAGAAAGTTATTATTCCACGATTCGTATAAACACAAAAACTCATTTCATTAAAAAGAAATTTGAAATATATACAAGAAACCATTTAAAGGTATTACATCATGTTGCCTTGGAAGCAAAAACAAGGGTAACATCGGGGGCTTCGGCAGATGCGGACTTGGCAGTGTCGGCCTTGGCAGAGTGGGCATCATCAGGAACAGACTCGGTGCCTTGGTGCTGTTGATTCAGAAAGGGATCGTAGAAGCATTCTTTTATCCCTGCTGCATCAGGCATTTCTTCTTGGCCTAGGTTTACCAGTTGCGCCATAGCTGCATCCAAACAGGGGATATCCTCGATCTTCACCCTGTCAAGATCTATCTTCCAGGTCGAGTCCTTAGCCCAAGTTCGAAAGGTTTCGAAGCCAAGAATTAGCCCGTCAACCCATGCAGAATTTTGAACCCATGAGGCAAAGGAAAGCTGACGCAAATAATTGGCAGCTCGGCTTTTAACCTCCTTCAGCTGAGCCCGTGTCTGGGCGTACTTTCCTTTGAAGACTTTTAGCTTCTCTTCGGCTATCACTTTGGCTTCATTTGTCTTTGTCACCGAAGCCTTCAGATCCGAGACCTCATCTTGAGCCAATTTCAGTTGGTCCGAGTCCCCTGCATGTGTTTCTTCCAGCTGATTCAAGTCTTCCTTAATAATAGAGTTATCCTCTTGCAGACGGTTCACTTCAGCTCGGAGGCCTTCAATCTCGGTTAGCAGATCATTAACCTTTGAATCAGCTTTCGCTCGAGCTGCAGCGGCCTCAGAGGTCTCAGCTTGTAATTTAGACTACTTCTATCTCGAGAGTAGCAGTTCCTTGTCTTGCACCCCCACGACCTTCGTCAATTCAGCATTTTCGGCCTCCAGCTTTGTGACCCTATCTTTAAGGAGACTTGTCTAAGTGGTCGAGTCCTGTGCCGTCTTCCGAAAATAGCAGTATAATATCAGCGACTTCATGAAACTCTACAACGGAAATTCAGTTAGCTTAAAAAAAAAAAAAAAACCAAGGTAAGACTCGGGAAAGTTACGACAAGTTGGTAGAAAAGCATTTGCTCAGTCATGCCTTGGGCGGATGTGTCACGTTTCATAATGAGGCCCTCGTGAGGAACTAAATCCACCAGTGCTTGGAAAGGGTTGGCCCTCAGGTCGCCACCAAATTTAGCAAGAGGTCCGCCGACAGTCCAATCCACTCCTTCAGGTCTTATAAGACTCTTGGAAGAAGAAGAGGTCTCGGTAACGGAGGCCCTCTCGGTAGTAGGGACTTTCTCGGCCATAGCGGCTTTCTTGGCAACAAAGGCCTTCTCGGCAGTAGAAGGTGTCGGATGAGAGGTCTCGGCAAATTTTGAGGCCTGAGCCATACGGTCACCCTCAACGATAGGTGATAAAGGCCGAAGTCCTGCTCCTTTCTTTGCAGCCATAGTGTGCCCCTCGGCTCTTCCTTGCACCATCCCCACAGAGCCTTCTGAATTCTCTTCCAGCTCTATATCATCCAGGATGTGTTGGATGTTTGAACCCAGAGGTTGGAATGACAAGGACTCGATGGGAATCGCATTCCCTACAGCTGCTCCTGCTAAGCCTAAGGGAGTGGCATTCAGCGGTCGAGCCAAGATGGGCTCATTTGCGAGGAAGGCCTCGACCTCTGCAACAGGTTTCACCACAGGCTGAGGACCTGTCTTCCTCCTAGCAGCTAGAAGGCCAGCAAGTTGGTTTTGTGCGTTTGCTTCAGCTACCTTCAATTTCTTCTTTCCGGTTGAGGGGCCTCGAGATCCTCAGGCTCGTCATCCAATCTCAAGACTCTGGCTGCCCGAGAAGGAGTGCTAGGCTTTTTGGCCTTGGCATCCATTTTTAGGGGTCCAATAGTCCGAAAGGAGGGGACCACAGATGGAGCTGGACCCCCACGTATTTTTAAAGCCCCACCGGTTTGAAGAGGGATATTCTTCTGTTTAGGATGTTCAACCATTTTGCCTTTGCCCTTGTCAAGTCTAGGTTTTTGGGGGGTAGCTCCTCGGGTGTTTGCAGCTGGAGGACCTGAGGTGACAAGGTTCGGGTCTCAGACGACCACGGAGGCAAGCCTTTTCCTTTTTCCGCCTGCGCCTCCATCAAGGTTTTCGATACCCATTCCTTCAGAGAATGTCTCCATCAGTTCGGTATAGAACATCAAATTTTCATGTCTCCGAGCCCATGCGGCAACATCGTCCACACGCTTCAATTTGTCTTCGCTAAGAGTCGGTTCCTTGGAAGCGTTTCTAGCAGGGACACTCGTCTCCCACAGCACCCTTGGACCTTCAGCGATTTCGGTGGAGTGAAACTCCAATTGACCAGTGGCGAAAAAATACTTAGCTTTCCACCCGTGATTGCTGGAATACTTGCCATCCTTGTGTATAAACTTCCCCCGTCGAGACTGGAAGTTGTACAAGCCCTCACACTTCGGGTTCTTCTGAAGCCGATAGCACCACAAAAACTCCTGGGCGGAGAGGTAATGGCCTGGTCCAAGGGCCATTGGCCAGAGTAAGGTACAAGCATAGAAGACCCTCCATCCGTTAGGAACAATCTGGTGCAGGGCCAAATTTATGAGACTCAGCAGCTCTTGCACTACCCTCGGGAAAGGTAGTCGAAAACCAGAACGAAACATAGTTTCGTATAAATAGACCTCGTGTGCGTCAGCTCTCACAATGGCACCTACTTGCTCCTCATCGAACCGAAGCTTCACTGATCTGGGAATGAAGCATTCCGCTCGGATTCTAGCCTCGTTTGCTTTGGTTAGTTCCGACCGCCAGCAAGCTGGATAAGTATTGCCACTGAGACCATCGGAGCCAGATCCCTCATCGCCCGACATAGTGATAAGGAAAGAGAGAGGAGGAGCAGGCGTTTGGAGAATGAAGAAGAGAAACCAGAATCTTATCACCAGAACGGAAAATGAATAGATACAAAAGGAGATAGCACCTTATTTAAAAAGGAGCTCACCTCGGTAGCAGGGGTATTAAATGAGCCAGATGCGACAGGGTATCGGGATGCCAACCGACGCCGCATGCAGATGAGGCGTGCAGGGTACTCAAACGCCAGAATTAATGATGCGACAAGGCCTCGGGACACCAACCGACGCCGCCCAGAAATTTGAAATTTGAAATTTGAATTTTCCCTCCAAAATTTGAAATTCAAATTTTGCCGCCTTAGTTGTCCGAGACGAGGTGGGAAAATCATTGACTATCTCAGAACTTCTCCTAATAAAGCTGGTCTCGGTAGATGGGCGCATTCCGTCAAGACATAAAATTTCCTTAGTTCTATAAACATCGAAATTGGGGGGTAACTGTTGGGTCCGAGACCTGCTTATCTGAGACCATGAATCCGAGACTGTGAGTCCGAGACCATGAAATCCCAGACCCCCTCTAGCCGAGACCGTAAAGTCCGAGATTAACTCAGGACATGCGAGTCTCGGTAAAGGGAATAACTCCGATATCCTGAAAGATGCTACTTTTAATAAATAAGTAATCTTGTTATCATATCTTTTTACAATCTAGATCCTGCATATATCAATGAAGATATGTCAGTTGATATCTAAGATCACAAAAGCGATCGAGTCCTACTCGGACGCTCTAATTTAGCATGGCCTAAAAGATTACAAGGTTGATCCTCTGATTTCAAGCCACTGAAATCATAGAGTAACTAACAAACATGATCTTTCATTCAAATGTTTGATTAGCCGATATCAAGGGATAAGATTCCTGAATGTGTGGGAAATTAAATTCTCTCCCTGCCTATAAATACAAGTCATATTATCAAAGCAAAGGTAATCACAACTCTCATTATCTGAGCTCTGTAGTTGTTGCCAATATCCTTTCCCATTCTGACTTAGGCATCGGAGTGCTCACGCCGGCTCACCCCAGTCACTTCGATCCTTCTTTGTTCTTAGTTATGCAGTTCAAATTGTTCGTGCGTTGGTCAACAAGATCGCCAGGTGTGCCACATCATCATACAGAAAAATGTGCTTCAACATTTTGAATAAGCTTTTGGGGAGATCTTACAAACACTACAAGTACGTAGTAGACAGACAAAAGATCAAGATGTTTGAACCTCCAAAACACGCGTACGACATTATATTTTATTGACGATATCATGCACCAACACTACAAAAAACACATTTTTTGCTGACCCATGGTTACTGACGTGTCGGACGACCTGACACGTCAGTAAATCTTGCTGACGGGGCTTTCCTGACGTGTTTCGGTCGTGAAGAATGTTGGTGTCAGGAAATCGGAATTCCTGACGTGTCGAAATTGACACGTCAGAAATTACTGACGTGCTGAATTTTCACACGTGAGTAAATCTTCTGACGTGTGAAAATTGACACGTCAGGAAATTCCTCACGTGTCAAAAACTGACACGTCAAGAAATTACTGACGTGTCAGTTTTTGACACGTCAGGAAATTCCTGACGTGTCAGTTTTTGACACGTCAGGAAATTACTGACGTGTCAAAAACTGACACGTCAGGAATTTCTTGACGTGTCGGTTTTTGACACGTCAGGAATTTCCTGACGTGTCAAAAACTGACACGTCAGTAATTTGGTTCAAAACGAACCAAATTTGCCGACGTGTCAAAAATTGACACGTCAGTAATTACTGACGTGTCAATTTTTGACACGTCGGCAAATTTGGTTCGTTTTGAACCAGATTTTTTCCCTCCCCCCTATATTTTTTGTGATTTTTTTCAGGACTATACCCGAATTTTGTGTTACGGTTCACCTGATATTCAATCTATCCATCAAAACCATGCAAATAATATACAATTTTTCCATCAAATAACATACATCATATCCATTAACATCAATCACAAACTACCCATCAAAACTAACTTCAACACACCATAATAACACAAATAACATAATATATATACACCAATCACAAATATATATATAAACTAACTTCAACACACCAAAAATGTCACATACTAACATAATATACACAAATACAATTACATCAACTTATACACAACTGTGAATAGCCTCAAATTCTCGACCAGACTAGCGATCATTGACATCCATAGCATCCTCTCGACGATGTCCATTACCTGCAAATGATAAAACAAACAATATTCACCAATAAAACAACCACCAAACAAATAAAATCCACTAACGTTAGATGATAATACAAACAATCATTGAGCCCGAATACAATTATAGAACTTCCATATAGGTTATTAATGTTGGGGGTTCAATGGAAGATATGATAAACACAAAGGGAAAGCGCCCTCCCTAGCATTGAGTGCATTTATATCTATTTATATTTAGAGTTACAAAATTAAGTTTATGAAGAACTGGTCTTGATGATATTGATATGCATGTATTGCTTCGTGCCATGCAGTTATATCCATTTATACGTGCATGAATAACTCTAAATAATTATCTCAACCAGCAAAACTCTAACCCACATCCATCACCAAACCAACCATGATATATAAACCAAATTTAAGCAAGATTTACAACATCATTAATTATTTAGAATGACTACAACATATCCAAATTCTAAATATATATATATAGGGACAGTTATAAAACTAAATTGACTATTAAAAAAAGTCAGTACCTGATCCACTGTCGACCGACGATCGCACCATCGCAAAGGGTGGGGAAGCATTGTCTGGTGGGGTGTGAAACCGGATCATTTCCTCAAGTTGGCGAAAACGGGCGTCAAACCTTGCCTGACGTTCAGCCTCCTGTTCAGCTGCCTGTCGCGCTACCCGGGCATTGTTCTCAGCCATCTGCTCCGCCACTTGCTGGGCTACCCGCGCATTGTTCTCGGCCAACAACGCATCCATCTCTTCCTTGTGCTTCGCCCTCTCCGCGTCAAGCGCTCTATCAAGTGTGTCTTGTGATATCGTGGAATACCTGACGTTTCCTGACCGTGCCTGTGACGGTGTATAGTATGAGTGTATGGTCCCCCGCACAGGCAGAATATTTGGTCCGGCCATCCGAACCCTACCGGCATACTCAGGCTTATTTCCCATTGCCTGGGCGAATGCGTCGTTTGGCGCCCACCTGACCGTTCCTTCTGTGATGCTAGACGATGCTGCAGGGTCGGTGGGTATAAGCTCATTCATCTTTTCCTGAATGTCACATTAATTATTGAGTCAGTGGGTCGCACAACTGTTAATCGCAAATAATTTATCAAATATACAAGCAAAACAACATATGAAAAGTGAATATCATACACATCTCTCCTTCACAATATCATTCGGATATCCACCGCCCTTCTTCGTGTGTGACTTGACATAATTGTGTGCACGAGTGGGTTGATGGCCCAAACGTTCGGCCTGCATTTAAAATAGGTAATTCATTTATTTTTAAATATATCAATACGATATAATGTTAGATATATATAGGATAAATTACACACGTACCTCCTCTTGTGTCAACCTGGCATAGCTCATTGATCCGGTGCAATGTGGTGAATCATTTAATGCTCGCAAGCTCTTCATTTTCGCCGCATACTCCTACACAGTTAACACTTTTAATATGTTAATACCAATACAATTACAATAAATGACAGTACACAACACTAAGAATTTAACTCATGACCTACCCTATTCTCCTGGGTACACCATCTCTCCAATAAGATATCCAGATCGACGGGATTGTACTCGCCTAGCGTCTGTCCCCCCAGTCTTGCCCGTATAGTGTCCGGCGTATCTTCCTCCGTAATGGCACATATTTTTTTGAGCTCGTGCCTCCAAGTCCGCAGCTTGGAGCCCATATCCTTAAATGCTTCATTTTTTACTGCTTCCAAGTTGTACTCGGGTGGAACGAAAAAGTATGCCTGCACAAGTTCAACATTGATAAATTAAAAAATAAAATAAAATATGTGTATATGCATTTACTTACTAAACACACATATATATAGCGTACTTAGAGTGTATATATACATATATACATTACTAGTGTTTAACTTATTATTAAAAAACATACCATCAAGGCGTCCCAAATATCCTCCTTGGTACGGTCCGGTACCTTCGTCCAATCGTCTGGTATTCGGACGAAATTTCCGCTCCTAACTATGTCTCCGGTCATCCGTCTGAACCGCACGGCACTAAATCCAACGGGCTGGCATGATGCATTGTACTCCAAAATGATCCGTTTGCCGGGGGGGACTCCCGGCCGCCTGTGCGAATCAAGAATGGTAAACACCTCAATAACGGTGTTTCCTTCAGAATCAGTACCTAACAAATTAAAAATTAGTTAGGTAAGTTATTTCGAATTCAATACTAGGTAACAAGTAAATTAAAACCAAATCAACAACGACATTAAAGTATATACACTTACTTATGATCCGGACCTGCCGAGGGCGTAACCGAGCGTCGGGAGCAGGGTTGGTGGGCTGCGGGTCATCTGTGGCCTGTACCCCACCTGCCATGTGTTCCTGGGCCTCTGTCTCAGTGTCCTCCAGACCTGCTTTGTAGTTTTTAATAATGTTTAGAATTCTATGAAATTGTAGTTGTAGTTAAATATAATTGATATTGCACCAATATAGTTAGAAACTTTCAATCTTTTGAATCTTTAAAAAAACAGTCGGGCGTACCTGCGCTATGCTGGGTGTAAAGCCGCTCGACATCGCCCTCATAACTCTGTCGTAACTCGCTGTACGGGTACGAATCAACCCGAAACCCGGTTTGGGCCATGCCTGCCCGAGTGTATGAAGCATGGACAGGGGTCTCCCCTTCCATCGTACCTGGAAGAACTGGTCGATATCCTTCCTGTATCCCAAGAAGCTGAGCAACGTCTTGTTGCTCGCTGTCATCAAGTTGGACTGCCGGAGACCCAGGCGACGTAGACTGCCGCACTGCGGACGAGCCCCTGCGTGCTTTCCTCTTCCCCCTTGTACTCATGGTACCCTGTAAAAAACACCACAAACCCAATTAATTTCTTAAACAATGTATGAAATATTTACTACATTAAGTATGCATGAATAATAGTGCTACATGAGATATATATCAGATTTTAGCAAATGCACAGCTTAATTAAGTGTGTTGATGTAATGTGCATGTAGTGAACAACTACCAATCAAAACATAAATATAAAATTAATTATACTACTATACATACGCTTCGGTTGGATCTAAGTCGTGTCTGACGTATTCGATATGATCTTGTAGATCGTGATCAACATTTCTGGGCAAAATAAGAGGCTCACACTCGTGGTAATTGACACATGAATCTTGATGTCCTTCAACCTGACCAACGTCGTATATGTTTCTAGGCTTGGTCCTTACTGCGCAAGCCCAATCTGGGCACCTATCATCTTGTACGTAAAATACCTGGTCAACTTGTGAAGTTAGCACATACGGCTCATCAGAAACCAGGTCTCCCGTGTGGACAAGGTTTTTGAAGTTGACAAGTACTATACCATACTCATCCACCTTGTACCCCTTGTCCCTCGTGTTGTCTGCCCAATCACACCTAAACATAACGTACTTAGTCCTGTCGTAATACTCAACCTCAACTATTTCCGTTAACTTCCCGTAGTACGTGTCGCCATCAAGAGTCGGCACACACACCCCGCTGTTCTGAGTCCTCTTTCCGGCATCAGATGCAATAGTGCGAAACAGCTTGCCGTTAACCACATATCTATTGTATCTGACTGCTGCCTCCCTCGGCCCTCTACAATGCATTACCAATTTGTCACCAAGTTCATTCCTGGATCGCTCGTCCAATTGATCGACCTGTGAATATATTACGTACAATGGAAACGCACGGTTACTAGCTTTAGTTGATTTTAAAAATTGCACGCAAATAACTCCGACAATTGTGATAAGGTAAACATCACATCATTCTTACGTAGTCACGGTACCACTCGCAGAACAAGTCATAATGTTGGGTCTCCAACTGAGCCTCTGTTGTTCGTCCCCTATTGCATGATCGCCTAAGCGTATCTATGTGCATCCTACAATTCGAAATTATGTTAATTATAATTCAATACGAGCAATATTGTCACAAGTTCATTGAGCATGCAATGTACCAACAAAAGATCTCTACTTACATCCGCAATTGATGAAACTCGTCCAAGTTGAACATAATATACCGGTGTATCTGTGTCATTGTGATTCGGTCGAGTCGGACTCGTGTTCCATTTCCCTTTGAACCATCCAGATTTCTTTGTATCCTATTGTGAAAGGTTGGTGTATTCTCTAAATATCTCGAACAAAACGTCACCAACTCAGTTGCTATGTAGCCCTCCGCAATGCAGCCCTCGGGAGCCGCTTTGTTGCGCACATTAGATTTGAATACTCCAAGGCTCCTAAATATGAACCAATACATATTTTCAGTTTAGTTAGTACTTGTCATGTATTGGCACCTGAAACCAAAAAATAGAAAAATATCCGTAAACAAATTTTACCTCTCTGCCGGATACATCCATCTATACTGTACAGGTCCACCGAGTCGGCATTCACGGATAAGATGCACGACCACATGAACCATGCTCGTAAAGAAGCTGGGGGGGAAAACTTGTTCCATCTTGCACAACGTGATACAGATGTCACACTGTAGTCGGTCAATATCCTGTTCGGTCAATGTTGTTGAACATAGGCACCTGAAGAATGTGGACATCTCAACAAGAGGTCTAACCACATTGCTTGGAAGTGAACCACGCAATGCAATAGGTAGAAGCTGCTGCATCAGTACATGACTGTCATGACTTTTTAACCCCGATATCGTACGGTCCTTAAGTCGTATACAACGAGAAATGTTCAAGGCATATCCGTCGGGCACCCTTACATTTCGTAGCACTTTCAAAAAATGTGTTTTATCATCCTTGGACATCGTGTGGGTAGCTTGTTGATAATAGGTCTTACCATCCTGCGGGTCCACAAATGTATGAAGTGTACGTCTCAAGCCCATTTCTTGCAAATCTAAGCGGGCGGCGTGGTTGTCCTTCGTTTTCCCTGGAATGTCCAGTATTGTACCAAGTATGTTGTCCATGACGTTTTTCTCTATGTGCATAACATCAAGATTATGCCGCAATAAATTATCTTTCCAATACGGCAACCTAAAGAAAATACTTTTCTTCTTCCACACTACATGGCCATTATTCGTCTTCTGCTTTTTTCTTTCTTTTTTCTCAGCCTCCCTTGCCTGACCGGCGTTCTCATCCCCAAACACCATCCCTTCTAATTGGCTTATGACTTCATCTCCACTTGGCACATCAGGGGCACATTCTAGTTCTACGTTGCCGTCAAATGTGCTTTTGTTTCGTCTCCATGGATGATCCATGGGCAAGTATCGCCTGTGCCCCATATAACACCATTTATGGCCATGTTTTAACCATTTTGACCATGTCGAGTTCATACAACACGGACATGCCTTCTCACCCTTGGTAGACCATCCAGACAAATCTGCATATGCTGGGAAGTCATTAATTGTCCACATCAACTGCGCTCGCATAACAAAATTATTTTTCTTTGAGATGTCATATGTGCGAACCCCTACATTCCATAGTTCTTGTAACTCTTCAATTAAGGGTTGAAGGTAGACATCTATATCCATTCCAGGTGAACTTGGGCCCGGGATAATCAATGATAGTATAAAAGATGTGTGTTTCATGCACATCCAAGGAGGCAAGTTGTAGGGTACAACCATTACAGGCCAAGTGCTGTGCGATGTAGTCATATTCCCAAATGGATTAAATCCATCAGAGGTTAGTCCGAGCCTTACATTCCTGCTATCCGCTGAAAACTCCTGATGTAAATTGTCAAATGACTTCCATGCTAAGCCGTCGGCTGGATGCCTCAATACGCCATCCTTAGTGCGGCCTTCTGCATGCCACCTCATAAAGCGTGCTGTATGTTCTGACATAAACAACCTCTGTAGTCGTGGTATGAGTGGAAACCACCGCAACACCTTCACCGGACGTTTCTTGCCCGATGATATGGGTTGACCGTCCTCATCTAAATTGATTGCTTCCGTCCATTTAGATTCTCCACATACGGTACATGAATCCAACTCTTTATTGCCCTTCCAGAATAGCATACAGTCATTACGGCACGCTGGAATCTTCTCATAGCCTAGTCCCATGTCTCGCAAAAACTTTTTCGCCTCATATGTATTAACTGGCAGAGTTTCACTAGTCTCGGGTAGCAACTGATTGATGAACTCTAGGAAAGCCGAGAAAATCGAGTTACTAACTCCACCAACACACTTCAAGTTGTACAGGTGAACAGTGGCACTTAATTTGCTATGTTTTGTCCCAGTATGAAGTGGCTTCTCCGCCTTTTTTAGAAGGGCATAGTACTTTAGTGCATCGCCTTCAGCGGCTTCTTCGGTCACAATTTCCTCACCCCCTTGCACTACGGCCTGAGGCTCACAATTGTCTTCCCTAACTACTTCGTGCATGCCGAATAAATCACGCAACATTCCGTGCATGTCTCCACCCTGATTTGCACATGCACCCGCATCTGAGGCCGGGCGATTGGAATTAGACCCGGTATCAGGACCCTGTACATGCTTCTCACCGTGATAGAACCAAAGTGTGTATTCCGGCATCATTCCTTTTCCCCCTGTCAAGTGGTCGAATACGAAACCCGGCGGGTGGCGCCGGTTATTTCGACAAACCTTACAAGGGCAATAGATGAATCCATCAAGGGTTCTACAGTTACTAACTGCAAACTCCACAAACATTCTACACCCGTCTCTGTATTCCCTCGTACCCCTAGACTTTGTCATCCAACTCTTGTCCATTTTTATCTACGTACATGAGTTAGGAATAAATACATAAGACTTACAAATTGTATACATACTTTCAAGCACATGCATGTATATAAACATAAACCGATACCTAAATATTTGAACCACATTAGAAATATAAACCTATACATTCTCGTATAGGGTTAAATTGTTTATGTCCAAAAATATATACATATTCATGCGTATCTACATTCAACCGTACTGAAGGGTGTATTTATAACCCTTATCTATTATAATTAATCTACAAAAACCAAATTAAAAAAAAAAATACTTGATCCAAAATTTAAGCATTTTCTTTGGTGGGGACTTTCAAAAAAATATATATATTACAAGTTGACTTTCAAAAAAATATATATATTACAATTTGAACTATTTTATTTAAATATTTTTTTTTTCTAATAAATCAATTTGTAATAACTTTCCCATATTCTAATCATTTACCACGAGCCACCCTAATTTATCTATTTTTTTTTTAATGCATATATTTAACCACAAAAGAAAGGAGGGTCTATCATAAATCTAATCTGTGGATTGGATGTGTGGGCACGTGTGGGGTTTGGACTATATATAAAATTTTTGGCAGAGAAACCCAAAAAAGAAATGGAAGAAAGACATAAAATTGGGGTTAGAATGAAGGGACGTGCAACCACCATTACAGCTGTAATACACCTTCAACCAGTAGGTCCATATTTCATCTACATATCTAATCTATCTCCTCCTATGAAATCCTCTAAGAAACTTCATAATCTCCTCCAAATGTGTTTTTTTTTTTTTTTTTTTTTCTCTGGGCTGATTATAATTTGCAAGTGGGACAGTGTAAGATTCATAATTTCACGTACCAACCACACTGGTCTTGCATACAAGTACCAGGTCCTTGTGAAGTAATTATATTTAAAAAACAATTATATTTACAAAGAAAAACCTACCTAGCATAAGAAACATCATTTTGCATGCATCTATATTTTCAACGTACAATAAGTAATTAATTAATAGATATTCCTAAAAAAACAAAAATGTAACATCAATTACAAGCTCACAAATACTCAATCTCATACATTATTGAAACATCATGCGAATATATGACAAAATGAAACATACAATTCTGCAATATACAACATAATGTATATATTTTATATATTCTGCAATATATATATATATATATATATATATATATATATATATATTACCTAAAAACTATATCAAATAAAACAATATATGTAGAACAACACAAATATATATATATATTCTGCAATAATAAAACAACACAATATAAAACAACATAAAATTAACAACAATTTTATACTCTGCAATAATAAAACAACACAATATAAAACAACATAAAACAACAATTTTATACAACACAATATATGCATATATATATATATTAATCTGCAATAATAAAAAACAATAGCATATATAAAATAAAACAAAATATATATATATATATATATATATATACCTGCAGGTGATCGAGATGGAGGAGCAGATTCGGCCGGAGAATCGCCGGAGACGGCAACGACGCTGTGGAGGCGGTGGCCGGCGACGGGGAGTGAGCTAGCTAGAGAGCGGTACGTACGGCGCTCCGGTCTGTTTTTTGTAGCTGATCACGGCCGGAGCAAATGAAGAGAAAGTAGAAGAAAATGAGGAAGAGTGAGAGAGGAGATATGCAGAAGATCGAACAAAAGCAGGGCTGGCGGGAGAGAAGAGAGACGAGCTGGGTGGGGGTATGTGCGTGCAAATGTGGTAGCACCAGGGGAGGGAAAATCAAAAAAAAAAAAAAAAAAATATCACTACTGCAGGTGCGTGCGATGGGACGGCCAGCAGGCGCTGGCCTTCCCAACGCACTTTCCTGACGCGCCACATAGGCACGTCAGGAAATATTTATATATATATATATATATATTATCTATATTAATTAATTATATATATATATATATGTTATAATATATTTATACACGTTAGTTTGAATAGCATATATATATATATATATACATGTTTATATGTTTATAATATAGTATATTAATTATATTAATACTAATATAATTTATGTTTTCCTCTTTTGTATTTCCATTTGAGTTCTCATGTATTTGGTTTTATTTGATGTACATGAATATATATATATATAGTGCAATTAATCTTACAAACAACAATTTTCATTTTAATGTGCATGGCTAAAACCTAATTGATATATAGCGTACATGATATATATATATATATATATATATATATATATATGTCTGTGTGTGTGTGTTTGTCAAAACGTTAATATCATCGATCACCAATATTGTTACTTTAATTATTTTAATTAATGAAATACCAAATTTGGTGTCTCACAATTAAATGAACGAGATCGAGAAAAATGCATGTTATACGTACATATATATATATATCCTTTACTATAATTTGAACCATGCATGCACGTTAAATTCATGTTATATAAATATCATTTTGCATGGTTTTGCTATATATATGATATCTCGAGTAAAATATGGCTAACCGTTGGAATTTTTTTTAAGTTTTGAATGTTCAAATGGAATGGGTTACCGTACATGCGACGCATCAGAAAAATATATATTAAAGTACTGGTCGGTTCTTGTTTTCTAAAAATTAATTTTATTGAATGTTAATTGGAATTCGATCATACTGTACAATATTAAATTACCCTAATAATGTTGGGATCATATATATATATATATATATATGTATTTATTTATATTTACATAGTGTAATTCTTGACGTGTCAATTTGACACGTCAAGAATTGTTGACGTGTCAAAATGACACGTCAAGAATTGTTGACGTGTCAAAATGACACGTCAACAATTCTTGACATGTCAATTTGACACGTCAATAATTGTTGACGTGTCAATTTGACACGTCAAGAATTGTTGACGTGTCAATTTGACACGTCAACAATTCTTGACGTGTCAAAATGACACGTCAAGAATTGTTGACGTGTCATTTTGACACGTCAACAATTCTTGACGTGTCAAATTGACACGTCAATAAATATTGACGTGTCAGTATTTGACACGTCAGTAAATAATCAGCCAATTATTTATTAATTTTAAAATGATGTCACATTTAAATTTGGTTCAAATTTACTGACGTGCCAAAGTGACACGTCAGTAAATACTGACGTGTTGTTTTCAACACGTCAGTAAATATTGACGTGTACCTTTTAACACGTCAGTAAATAATTTATTGACGTGCTACTTTTAACACGTCAGCATTTACTGACGTGCCAAAAAAATGTTACTGTTTGACACGTGAAGAAATGAGCTTTTTTTTGTAGTGCAAAGATACAGACCAGACCGAGTAAACCATATAACAGTATTTAAATATCCAAAAGCACATAATTATAATTTTAGAAAAATCACGAGTCAACTGGGTGGGTTTTTCACAACAATTTAGTTAAAATTAATTTACCGCCGTTGAAACATTCATACGCGGCAGACTGCAGTACCCTTTCCTTTACCAACCAAAACCGAAGTCCTCATCATATTTCAACTTGCATGTGTTCAACAAGTAAACCCATAAATGGCCACAAGAATCCCCAGTCCCAGAAAGACTTTTACACAACTCTTGCACTATAAATACCTTTCACTTCTTCATACTTTGTCATCCACAAGCACCGTCTAATTAAAGCTCTTATTTTTTTAGCAGAAATTAGTTAAGTTTACACATTTACATCAATCCCAGCAACTTAATTAGCGAGCTTCCGATCAAAGATGAATTTCAGACAGACGAGCACCCTTTTGATCATCTTTGTCATCTCTGTGGCCATCTTAAGCCATGCAAGGGTTGAAGCTGCCAGAGTGTTAGCCAGCGCTGATCACCTGGAGACATATTCCTCTGTGTATGAGATGGCGAAGCTGAACATGGCGTATTGGCTCGAAAGGTTGCCGTCTGGACCTAGCCCTGGAGACCGTCACTAGCTTACTCAAATTCTGAACGCCACGTCTTATACATTTACACGTACGGTTACACCCAAGAAAACAAGAATAGGCTCGTTTATTTATTTGGTTGTTCATCATATACTGAAGCTTTTGCTTCATTGAATTATACCCGAATAATGTAAATGGAAAATAAATTTCATTTATCAATTCAATTGATAAGCCATTATTTGTTTCTAAATCTCAACTTCTGTTTTATCGTTTCACTTTGTAGTCATGCATGCACATGTGCAAGTTAATTTTGAATTCAACTTGATATTGATATCATCTCTCGTTCTGATATTATGTTAAAACTCTACTTGTCCTAAAGATGTAAACAAAATAAAAAATATGAATTTAATTATTTAATTAATATTATAAGCATATAATGGTCAATCACATATAACAAAACATGATTACGAAGAGAGACGTCATTCTCTCCAATTAAATGCAAGTGAAATACAATACACCACAAATATGCGTGTGTGAGTAATATTGCTATACGTGATAAAGAAGGGAGATGTGATTCTTCCATTTAAAAAATGACATACAATACGTGTACAAATATGTGTGAGAGATTATATGGCAGTAATAATCAACTTTTAAATTAAGACTTGATTAGTTTTTTCTTTTTCTCACAAGTCGTGATATTGAGAAAGGGAAATGCTACACCTTTTAAAAAAATTTCCAAAATTTTCTTTTCACGTAATCTTTTATTTTGAAAAATATTTACCCTCTCATGGGATTGGGATTATGACATATTATTTAAAAGGTAAATTGTAGAGAATGTTTTTTTAGAAGTGTAGCCCACATTGAGAAATTGTCGGTTTGCGGTGTGGACGGCATTAGGTTGCATGTTTGTGAAAGTGGGACCTGCAAACCACCAATTTAATAGGTGTCGGTAAAGTGGCAATGAGTATGTTTGCAAGCGGTCGGGGATTTTGTAAGAGCTTTCCCCCCACCTGTTTTTTGCGGACGCTTGAGCTAATGTCACACAACATATATTCAATAGGGATCTTACAAACACTAGTCACCAAAGACAATTAGATGTATGTTTTAATTAATGTCTTGTCCGAATAGAATTCTCTCCGGTGCAAAAGAATTGGAGATCAAATATCCAGTTAGTTATACTGAAGAAGTATTTTTATCTTTTCACTGTATGAGGGGACAAAAATACCTCTATAATATAACTAATTAGATATATTTAAACTGGAAAAGATCACAATTCATGTCCAAAACCCACACGACATTAACAATGCTCATGTGATCTCCATCCATAGGCTGTGTCCTTTTAACAATTTTCCTTACCAGCTGTTTCCTTTTAACAATTTTCCTTACCAGCTGTTTCCTTTTAACAATTTTCTCCAGTTTTTGGCATGTACAGTCCATTCAAAAGTAAGAACAAAGAATTTGAAGAACGAGTAAATTTCCTTTTGCCTTTGTAAATAAAAATTTGTCTTAGATAGTCATATCTTTCAAATTGAATTTAAAGAAATATAATTTGCATGGGGTACCAAAACACTCATCTTTCCCTCAGAAAAAAATACATATCTTTCAAATTGAATTTAAAGAAATATAATTTTTAGAATTTGATTTGATTATGAGTAATGATTAATTAGGTCAATATTTTTTTCATTTTTTTCCCATCTTATTCTATAAATTTTACACATCAACCATTAAATTTGTCCACTCATATGGACCCCTTACAAATTTAATAGTGGATTTATCCTATATATGTATATATATAATGATTGTTAAAAGATAGTGAAAAGGAGAATAAATTTTATCATTTATTTTTTATTATAATATATAGTAGCTTGGCCTTTGTACGTAAAAATCTCTTGATATTTTATATATATAAAGACACTTGGAGAGAGACAATTAATTTTTGACTGTCCTCTCCCTCCCCAACACATGCTATTACAAAGTTTTTATTTTATCTATTCACTTTCATTAATTATTAAATATTTTTTTTCTGTAGTTTTACATTTGACGAGTAAACAAATTTGGTGAGCATTATACCAGTTTACCAAATATTTTTCTAAATTACTTAGCCGAATGAAATTAACGTGAAACTCCTATGTACTCTCGCAATTTAGCATTTCGACTTGCAAAAATAACATTTAATTACCCAAATAAGAATGCTCCAAGTACAAACCCAGCAAGCCAAAATGTGCAAAATCTAAAAGCCAAAGGAGATTATGGCCATTTCAGAGAAAACACGTATGATTTCGTGAACTCTTAAACAACATATTTTTTTATTTTCTGTCACAGTCAAAGAATAACAAGAGTAGTGATCATCTAATCTAAAAGTCTATTCAAACTTTCCAAGCTTTGGACAATCTTGGTTACACGATACAGCTAGCCACCGTTGAAACATTCATACCAGGGAGGGGAGCCATCAGCCATGTACCAAATTTTCACTACAAAATCAAGCTCCTCGTGTTTCAGCTAAAACTCCTTGGTCAACACGTAAGCCAGAAAACTCTACGAAATCCCCAGTCCAGGAGGATCCGGATCCGCCGGCCTCAACTATAAATTCCTTTCCTTATTCATACTTTGCCATACACATCAACAAGTACCGTTAAAATTAAACTCTTATTCTCACCAGAAATTTCAGCAAGTTCTTCCGATCGAAGATGAATTTCAGAAAGACGAGCACCCTTTTGATCATCTTTGTCATTTTTGTGGCCATTTTCAACCATGCCGGGGTTGAAGCAGCCAGGGTGTTATCCGAGGATTTTGCGGGTGCTAATCACCTGGAGACATATTCCTCCATGTATGAGAAGGCAAAGCACAGCATGGCGTATTGGCTCGAAAGGTTGCCGACCGGTCCAAGCCCCGGAGATGGTAACTAGTTTGTTGACTTTGTTCAAATTGTCAAAGTTCTTATATCACGGCCGGTTACACCCAAGTTAACAAGAACAGACTCTGGGTTTTTTGTTTTTTTGTTTTTTGTTTTTGTTTTTTTTTGTTTCGTTGCTCGAGGTATAACGTAGCTTTTGCTACATGGATTATACCGAACTACTGTAAATGGAACAAAAGATTCATTTACTTACTTATTCAAATAAGTAGATAAACCATTTCTTTTATTTATTTCTCATATTTTGTTTTATTCTTCTTTTGAATTTCGACTAATGTTACAAACTATACAGTCTACACACCATCCAATTCCTATTTTATTAGGTTAACGTGGTAGTGTCCATCAACTCTTTAACTAGTCCTTGTAAAACACAAAATTTTTAAGCGCTGATCATGGACATTACATCCAAGGGCGAAGCCATCCCTTGGCTTGGGGTTCCAGTCCCCCAAACGATAGGGTAGTCCATAAATTGTTTTTTTTTTTTTTCTTTCTTTAAATATACCTTTAAAAATGAATTTTCGCCCTTCAATTCAAGATTTTTTTTTTGTTTAATTTTATTTTGCCCCCATACCAAACGTTCTAGTTCTGCCCCTGACTACATCAACCTAATAAGATAGAAACGAATGAAAGTCTACAATACAAAAAAAAAAAAAAAAAAAAAAGTGAAACATTAAAAACATTTTGGGAAAAATGCATTTTACCCTTCTGAATTATCCACCCATTTATACTTTGACCTCCAATGTTTAAAAAGTGACACTTGACCCTTCCTCCCCAACTTCTAAATTGTTGCAATTCGACTATTTTGATTTGTTTTCTTTCTCAAAATGCCCCCATTCCAAGTTACGAGAAAAAAAAATAAAAAATTAAGGGATGTCCGGTCTGGGGTGGCCGAAGCCACCCCTAGGACCAACTGAGCCAGCCCTTAATTTTTTTTTTTTTTAATTTAATTTTTTTTTTTTATTTGGGATGAGGGCATTTTGAGAAAAAAAAAAAAAAAAAAAAAAGTAGTTCAAAATAATCGAATTGCAACAATTTAGAAGTTTGGGAGGGTCAAATGTCACTTTTTAAACATTGGAGATTAAGGTGTAAATGAGTGGATAGTTCAGGAAGTAAAATGTATTTTCTCCAAACATTTTTCACCCGACGATAAACACATATAAGGAGTTGAAAAAACTTAATTCTTGGCGTATAAACACGCTCCCAAACGTCGTGTGGTAACTTATTCTTCTCATCGTAAAATGAACGTTGAAATTTTTTTTAACTTTCTTGGCATTCTTTTAGTGCCATTTATTATACTCCGAAAGTATATTTCGGTGTTCAGTATTTGCGGCAAAACAAACGGCGATAAATCCTCAAGAAAATTGTAGACGATTTTCTCTACGCCGATAATTTATCAGCATTTGTCGATACCATATACTGATATATTTACTTGCGTATAGCTTATAGCTGCACACCGACAATTGTGACGACGAATAGACATAGCCGATAAAATCATTTTACGGGCGTAAATAAGTAAAATAATAAGTTTTACATTTAATTTTTTCGGCGTTTTTGAAAATGCCGTTTAGAGTTATAATAATTAATAAAATTAGTTATTATACTGGAATTCCAGTATAACCATTTTTTTAAAACGTGTTAATATATAAACCAAAATAAAAAAAAAAAAAGTAATAATATGATTCTGTTTTTAATTGAGATAATCCGGAATGACTTAGAAGAAAATAATCCGGAAAGACCTAGCTATAAGATAATAACCACGCCATATTCATTAGCTTAATTAAGATTCGATTCTGTTTTTAATTGAGATAATCCGGAATGACTTAGAAGAAAATAATCCGGAAAGACCTAGCTATAAGATAATAACCACGCCATATTCATTAGCTTAATTAAGATTCAATATTAACTCTACCGAGATTCAGGGCCCGTTTGGGAGTGCGATTTCAATAAGTGCGATTTTAAAAATTACGTTTTTAAAAATTGCGTTTTTAAAATCGCTACTTTTTAAAATCGCACAGGTGTTTGGTAAAACATGCTAAAAAGTACTTTTTTTTATCAATTGAGTGTTTGGATAACATTAACATATAATTGCGGTTTCATGACCAAATTACTAATAACGATGAAATAGATAGAGAGGATGAAGAAAAAAAACAGAAAAAAGAAAGGTTTTAATATATTTTAGGTGGATATTCTTGGTATTTTTTTCATTCCCACTCTAAAAAAAGTAACTATTGCACCAAATATCTTTTTAATAGAAATCGTGATTTTGTTTTAAATTTGTACTTTTTCAAATAAGCATCATCTAATCAGCTTATAGAAATCGTAGATTTTTTTGCGATTTTAAAATTTGCGTTTTTAAAATCGCAATCCCAAACACCCTAAAATTACGATTTGGTTTAAAATCGCAGATTATTTTTTAAAAACGCACTCCCAAACGCATCCTCAATAATAGCAAACCACATAAACAGCAGAGAGTGCCACACTGGAGGAGGGGGAGATCTCCCCTCATCCTTTGTTGCC
Source organism: Corylus avellana (assembly GCF_965113065.1). Lineage (NCBI taxonomy): Eukaryota > Viridiplantae > Streptophyta > Magnoliopsida > Fagales > Betulaceae > Corylus > Corylus avellana. The sequence continues at coordinate 33,039,029 of NC_142491.1, forward strand.
ACTCCTCTCTCTCTTCACCTTATGAGCTAGACTATTTAGCTGATGCTCCCTAGCTCCTTGTGCAGTGTTTTTTCCCCTTCATCTCCACCTCTTTCCCCACCTTCGTCCCTTTTTTGTTTTAGCCCTTCTCCTACGGCCCCTAAGCTCAGATCCGCCGAGTCATTTTCTGATTCTGGCTTGGCTCTTGGATCGGACTGGTCTAAGCTCGATCTACCGTCCCCTGTCAGACCCACGTCGACTCGTGCTCTTCCCAATGGCTCTCCGGCTCCGTCCTTGTCCATCGCCTCCTTGCGTCGCTTTCTGGCAGCCTCGCTCTGAGGCTTGTTTTCTTCCGGCATCGCTTTCTGTTTTTATGGTTTTTTGGCTTTTGTCTCTTTTTTCCTTGTATTTATTTTCCAGTTTTTCCATGTTCGTTCCCTGCCTGTTTTTTCTATTTTCTTGTGGTTTTTTGTTCCTATTTTGTTGCTTGTAATAAGGCTCTATCCTCTCTCTTGATCTACCTGCTTGATGATATGTGGGGTATTCGCTTTTGGTCCAGACCCTTGGGTTGTAGATGTGAATGATATCCTGACTATCGGGTCAAGGAGGATGAGTTTCGGCATGGGAGTTTTCTGCTCTCAAGCTCGGGGAATAAGAGCTACATATGCATTGAATTGAGTCTGTCTAAAGCAGATCTATTGTTAAAACTGAAGGCTAGTCATGTGTTAGCAGATGTTGATGTCATTGATAAGTCTTAAATGTTAGATTTATAAGGTATGTACCTTTGATGTCTGTAACCTTATAGCTTCGGCTATGATTTGCTTCAGAGTTTTTTGCTCTGTTTGTAAGAACATAAGAACTTTTGCTCGCGATCTTTTCATCAATGAATGAGTATGGAATGTCTTACCCTTTTAAAAAAAAAAAGAAAAAAAAGAAAAGAAAAGTAAACCACATAAACATGCCTCATCTTGTAACTCCATCATAAATAATTGCTAATAATGCAATCTCTAATAGCTAGAGAAAGAGAGAATCAAATTTGTTTGAGCATATATAACAACAACATAAACAATCCTAAGATTTACAACAGCGCCCAACATCATTTTTGGTAAGTCCAAAAAAAGGGTAACCATAGCAAGAGCAGCAATTAGTACACGCCAAAATTGCTCTAAATAGGTTGCTTTCATTAACAATATCAACTATATAGCATGTGCTAATTAATATTCTCGAGAAGTGATGGTCATCTTCTAGAGGTTGGGCTCTAAACCTTTTTAGAAAACCATGAACCCCAAGAATTTTTCCGATTGTACCCTGAAAGCATATTTGTTGGGTTTAACTTCATCTGATATTGCCTCAGTCTTGAAAGTTTCTTCCAGATCCGCAGTGGGGTTTCCTGCCTGAACAGTCTTGATAAGCATGTCATCGAAGTAAACCTCCACATTCTTGCCAATTCGTCGTCTGAACATCATATGTACCATTCTCTAGCAGGCTGTCCATGTGTTCTTCAACCCAAAAAGCATTAACTTATAGGAATATATATAAACCCTTATCGGTGAGAGAGGCTATATTTTCCCAGTACATGCAGATCTGGTTGTAGCTGAAGAACACATCCATTAAACTGATGTAGCGTGACGTCATGGGTGCAAAGACAAACAGCAAGAAAAATGAACAATATTGCCTAGAGCCTTGAGTCTATCAAGGATCTAAGAAATCTTCTAAAAACGCTAGAATCTATCTAGGTTTTGAAGGAAAATATTTAAGAAATTCAACTCTAAGCTTTCTTATTGATAAAAACTGAATAGTAATCAAAAGCTACGTTTTGTAGGCTATAAGCATGTATTTATAGACCCCAAAACTCTTAAACCTAAAAGTAAAAGAGATTAAGTCGGTTAACAACTCTACGCCGAATAAAACATACCTCCATTCGAACGGTCACAAAATAAACTGAAATTTAAGTATGTAAATCACTGGCCTTTCAAACGAAATAGACCTCCGTTCAAATGGTCACAACATAAAACTATCAGTTATGTAAACTGAAACATAACATAGGCATTCGAACGAACATCTTGAGATTTACTATGGAGTCTCTCTGGGAATGCTTGGTTCGCTAGACCATTCGGATGAGCTATCGAATGGAGGCTTTTGTGACTCCTTGACAGCTTCTTTGCGAATGCTTGTAATCTTGTCTTGTCGCCCTGGCTGGCACGGTTCCATAATGCCCCTTCACACTCATATCTGCTCCGATCTTCTTCATGAACTTCCTAGCGTTTTGGTCTATATCATCCTCCACAGGTTGGAGAGAATTCGCCATCAAATTCACATCATCATCATACGAGTTGCTAGTGAATGACACTCGAGTAGTGACCCATTTTGTAAAGTTCGCAGGGGTAAGTTCCACCCTACATCTGAGCAAATTGTGCCCCACCTTGGAGTCCACCAATAAATCGATTCAAGGAAGCGGTAAGCTATCTTTCAAACACATCTTCTTGATCAAAGCCAAATTGGACAACTAATCTGGGTACAAAACTTCTCAGATAAAGCATGCTCGAATCAACTTCTCCACTTCTTCGGTCATTGCCTGATTTTGTTCGAGTGACTAGCTTCTCCTCTTTGGCTTGACTGGCTTTGTAGCTAGATTGTCTTCTTGGATCACCCTGCTTTTGCCGATCCTCCCCATGATCTTCTTCTCGTCCTTGGTTTGCCTCCATGCATAGCGAGAATGTGCTCTTTGAAGGTAGCAACACATTGGTTCAGGTTTGGGATTGGCTAGGGTCGATCAAGCGGAGGGCAATGAGTTGGATCGACGGGCAGTTGTTGGTCTAGATCAACAAGGGCCCGCTATTTTGGACCCATAGGGTCATGGTGATTTGGATCTACCTGATGAAGGAGTCTCTTTGCTCTATTTTTGTGATGGCTATTTCTTAATCGTGTAGTCATGATAACAGTTTTTGTTTAGGAATGGTTATTCTTATAGCCGACGCCAAATTGTTAGTACATTTTTTCAGCTTGGTGAATACCAAGAGATAGTAACCTGCAAAACAAAAGAGTGTAAGAAAAAAGAGCTTGTTGGTGTGAGATGGCAAAATATAACTCCGATATTTAAGTCAATGATACTCTTAGTGGTTTTTCCCTATAGCTCATACCTGCTTGGGGCTCCCCTTATGTTGCCTTTGGGCTCATCAAGCCGAGTTGCATTTGACCTAGAAATTATAGCCGCATGCAACTGACTTCTGTTGAAACTAGGATTACTGTCATTTGTTGACATATATATCAGGACCCTTGAAATCCGGGACCGATTTGATATGCTGATGGAATATTCTCCGTGCCATACACGCCATCATCCGATGGGCGTTTTGGACTTAACGACGGGCCCGATCCTGCGCAGGCCCTCTCGATCTTATCAGTTATCGGCCTTATACCCATTATCCTCTATTTTGAATTTTTCAATTTGTTTTAAGCGCGCTTTAGATATTTGACGAGCTTTCTTTTTCTTCTCTCAACAAATTTAACATTTGGACCGTTGTTTTGATTAATTTGTTTGATCAGATATGTAATGTGCCTGTGATGATTTAGGTATTGTGCTCTCTGGTTTAGGGAAGTGGTACCAACATTTACCAATATCATGTCCAAACGGACCAAACCCAAAATCAGATGTAGGAAGAAGTTGACTTTTGACTTGTATGGTTGAATTCATATATGGTAACAATCATTAGATCGAATATGCTAAAATGTTACATATCATTTTATCTGATATTCATTGGACAAAGCTAACTTGGTACCCTAAACTAATTTTTGGGTTAATCTTTGTTAAATAAAAAAAAATAATTAATTTTAAGTGCCACGTAAATATTGATAAATAATTATAGAATATATATAAGCTTATAATATAAAATTACAATATCTAATTGTTGCCATTAATATAGGCTAGAATAATTCGAAAAATTTGACTAATCATATGTTATCATAAGAGGCGTAATACAAAGTTCGAGATTGTCCACCGAGTGAATGGGTGTCGTGAAGTCGCAGGCGGTAGGGAATTGTGTAAGAGCCTTCCCGCGGCAATCACCTCTTTTGCTAATGTCAATTGTCATATATATATATATATATATATATATATATATATATATTCCTGCTCAATGGGATCTTACAAACAGTAGTAGAGACCAAAGACCAATTACATGTTTCAACGTCCAAAATTCAAACGACATTATCATCATTCACAATTAATATGATCATGTGCCTTTATCGGTTGTTTCCTTTAAACAATTTTCTCATGTTTTTGCCACAGACTATTCAAAACTAAAAACATGAATTTGAAGAGCGAGTCAATTCAAAATTTCCCACCATTTTGGACTTGTTTTTTTTTTTTTTTTTCCCCTAAAGTATGCATTTCTAAATAACAAATTCTCTTAGGTAATATGGCATGGGTTATCTGATACTCATCTTTCCCTCAGGAAAAAAAAAGAAGAAATATGCCTCTTTTAAATTAATTGGTTTAAAGAATATATGGCATGAAGAACTTGATTTGATTATTATTAGAGAGCTAGCCAATATTTGACTATTTTTTCCCCTCCCCCCAACACACGTATTAGTACAGTACAAAACTACCAAACAAAAATGTACAAAATCAAAAGCAAAGGGGATTAATTATGGCTATTTTAGAGAAAACACGTATCATTCGGTGAATATACTTCAACAATTTCTTATTTTCTATGATTCTATCTCTAGTCTATTCAAACTTTAAAAGATTTGTATTGACTTAACACCGTTGAAATATTCATACCCGGAAGGGGGAGGGGGAGGGGGAGCCAATGTATCAACTTTTTCCAGCAAAACCAACTCCCTCGTTTTTCAGCTAAAACTCCTTCGTCAACACGTGAGCCCTAAAAGTCCATGAAGATCAGTATACTGATATGAATAGTATATCCTCAAGAAAATTGTAGGTGTTTTTCTGTACGCCCATAATTATTTGGTGCTTCTCAATAGGCTACATTGAAATATATTTACCGGTGTATAGCTATATACAATTCTCATCAAATCCCTAACTTTATTGGTGTATAGCTATATACGGGAAGTAAACATAACGACAAAATTATTTTACAGGCGTAAATAATTTAGTAAGAACACACAGAAGCTCTTGCACTATCCAGGTGCAGAAGAGCCCCAGTGAAGAAACTGTTGATAATGGCTCAAATTGTCAACAAGTGTGAAGATAATTGTTGGAAAATATCAATATTCAAGTTTGTGGGCTCAAGTCATATTTATCTATAAGAGGATAAGGTTAGTTTTTAAAAGGAGTCCAAGAACAACTTGGAATTTGATTTTTTGGAGAAAACGTGTATGGATAAACATGTGAGCTGAAATGCTTATCTTCATCATGGAAAAGACTTTGTATTCATGATGGTTTCGTTTTCTCAACAGCAATTGGATTATAATTGTTTCTCCTCTTTTTTCGTGATTAAACCTCTATAAAAGGACATGCAGTCCTTAGTTAAGTGGGGGATCCGAAAATTCAAATTGGTGAGAGCACTTTGTGACATTTACAAAGTGTAGAGAGTTTTTTCTTTACTGGGCATTTGAGAGGGACAGTTGAGTGGGGTGTACAAGGGGTTAAGGGCTTGGGTTTGGGATATTAAACTCGAGCGGTTCAGGCTTGTACCATTGTACTCAATATTTCTCAATAGTAAAGAAGGAGACCGGATCACACCCCGTGGACGTAGGCATATTGCCGAACCACGTAAACTATTTGTGTACGTGTGTGATTGGTGTGTGTTCTCGTGTGTTTTCTTTCAAAACTTGTCTTTCGCATAAAGGGCTGGTGGGAAATTGGTAACCAATTAATTATCAATTTTCCCAACAATTGGTATCAGAGCTTGGTTGCGGATTTCTACTCGTTAAGAAGAAATGCAGTCCTTGAAGTTTGGGATTGAAAGGTTCGACGGAAGAATGAACTTTGGCTTGTGGCAAATACAAGTCAAGGACATCCAATCTGGGTTACACAAAACGTTGAGAGGAGCAGATTTGGCAGATTGCTCCAAAAACGCTAATATTGTTTCTCTCGTTACAAAGAGAGATGATGATGTTCTTTGATAAGGGCATGTACATCCTCTGGGCGCTAAAAATGTCAGGATAATGAATGTGTTCTATTAGCGGGTCCACATTTGCATACGAGACATTGGTTTGGTTTTTGATGTCGGGTATGTGGTGGAAAAGGGTGTCGATGGCTGATGAACTTCCGGGGGAACCAAACATGGAAGTTGCACCATATTTTTCAGCAGGATTTTTTCGAGATGTGCCAAAAATGAAAATTCTTGGAATGGTTTAATTCTAAGTGCATGTGGTCTTTATGGTGGAGCATGATAATTCTTGTAGAATTATTATAGTTGGTATAGATAGTGTTTTGTGTAACATCCCAGGGCGTGGGGATGGGCATCGGTCAAGATGCGGACCTGAGGTCTCAGGTGGAGGTTGCCAAATTTTCGCCAAGGTGGAGATTGTTGATAATGGCTCAAATTGTCAACAAGTGTGAAGATAATTGTTGGAAAATATCAATATTCAAGTTTGTGGGCTCAAGTCATATTTATTTATAAGGGGATAAGGTTAGTTTTTAAAAGGAGTCCAAGAACAACTTGGAATTTGATTTTTTGGAGAAAACGTGTATGGATAAACATGTGAGCTGAAATGCTTATCTTCATCATGGAAAAGACTTTGTATTCATGATGGTTTCGTTTTCTCAGCAGCAATTGGATTATAATTGTTTCTCCTCTTTTTTCGTGATTAAACCTCTATAAAAGGACATGCAGTCCTTGGTTAAGTGGGGGATCCGAAAATTCAAATTGGTGAGAGCACTTTGTGACATTTACAAAGTGTAGAGAGTTTTTTCTTTACTGGGTATTTGAGAGGGACAGTTGAGTGGGGTGTACAAGGGGTTAAGGGCTTGGGTTTGGGATATTAAACTTGAGCGGTTCAAGCTTGTACCATTGTACTCAATATTTCTCAATAGTAAAGAAGGAGACCGGATCACGCCCCGTGGACGTAGGCATATTGCCGAACCACGTAAACTATTTGTGTACGTGTGTGATTGGTGTGTGTTCTCGTGTGTTTTCTTTCAAAACTTGTCTTTCACATAAAGGGCTGGTGGGAAATTGGTAACCAATTAATTATCAATTTTCCCAACAGAAACTGACTTGATGAGTATTCTTGAGCACTTGTTGAACAGAACCACAACAGAGGAGCTACAACTGGCAGTGATTGTTGCACGGCAAATATGGCATAGGAGGAATGCCGAAGTATTTGGTGGGAAGTTCACAAGCCCAAACGCCATACTCCGCTCGGCAGTGGAACAAATTGAAGCTTTCTACAAGGCTGAAGTGCAAGCTGACAATTCACGACTCCAACCAGGGAAGCCCATCTCTACACCTTGGCAGAAGCCACCTACGGGAGTGATCAAAGCGAACAAAGACACTTCTGTCTACTGGATTGAGTGGAGGATATGGATTGGCATTATTATCAAAGACCACGGGGAGGGGTGATAGCCATGCTATGCGAAACGAAGGGCTATATCCAAGACCCAGCCATGGCTGAAGTGTTAGCAACACGCCGAGGAGCAGAATTCAGTGCTTCGTTGGGTATACGAAGACTCATCTCGGAAGGAGATGCACTCCAGGTTGTCCAAGCTTTTCGAGGAGGGTGTGGACCGTATGGGCATATAATCCAGGATGCTCAACATCTGCTGGGACAATTCTAGGAATGCATGGTGGCTCATCTACATCGGGAGGCTAACGGGGATGCACACAAACTTGCCAAGCTTGCACTCTCTCTAGGGGAGGATAAAGTCCGGAGAGATAATTTTCCTATTTGTATGCAAGACTGTATCCATGGATTAAGGCTATTTTTATCATTGAAGTTTGGAGTACCTTTTCAAAAAAAAAAAAAAAAAAAAAAAACATAGAAGCTCCCTGTAGTATAAAAAATAATTCAAATATCCTCGAGGTAGTTAAAAATAACAATTTAGTCCTTATAGTCAAATTCCATCAAAACACTTGACGGATTCCGTTAGTGTGCCACGTCAGCACTAATAAAATAATGACATATGTCACTCAATAAAATTAAAATATATATATTAAAAATATAAATATAAAAAAATTAATATAATTTTTTGAAAAAAAAATAGAGGGGGCTTGCTGCCTCCCCCAATGGTGGTTGGGGTGCCTCGTCACCACCCCAGCCCATAGGGGTGGGGCACAGCCACCCCCATGTCCTAGGGGTGGCTTGCGGGCCACCACTTCAAGGATTTTGTTCATGTGCGACATCAACACCATTAAAATGATGACACGTGTCACTCTTAATAAAAAAAATATGTAAATATTAAAAATATAAATATATAAAACTAAAAAGATTATAAAAAAATTAAATTTGACTACATGGGCTACATCGTTATTTTGGCATATCCTAAGGACCTCTAAATTATTTTTTATACCACATGGAGCGATTTGTAATCAGGCTAACCACGAGAACTGATTTTGCATTTAATGGTTAATGGTTAATGGTTAATGGACGATTTCCAAAAATGCCAATAATGGTTTTAATAAGTAGTAACTTCACTTTAAACCCATGCGATTTGATAAGCCCTCCAAACTTCAAAACCTCTCAATTTGAACCCCTGAACTTTCAATTGCAGTCAATTTGAAATCATCCGTCATATTTTAAACATTAAAAGTGAGATAATGACGTTTATACCCTTTACTTTTTATAAAATTCTAAATTTACCCATAATTTCAAATTAAAAAAATAATAATAATAAAGTAAAAAAAAAAAAAATCAAGGATATTTTGGTCTTTTTAGTATTGCCGTTAGAAGTGAATGTCTAAATCTGACAAATGAGTTCAAATTAACCCTTGAAAGTTCAAGGGTTCAAATTGAGAGGTTTTGAAGTTTGGGTGGAAGGGGGAGGGGGGAGAGGACTTGTCAAATCGCGTGGTAATTCAGAGGTTTAAAATGAAGTTACCCATTTTAATAATGAACAAAAAAATAGTTATACTCCAATATAATTAACAATTTTATCGTGTTAATAAGAAAAATATGATTATTTTTTTAATTGAAATCATCCAAAAAGACCTATAAGATAATAATTTGAAAGGACCTATAAGATAATCTAAAGGACTTGTGAAAGAGTCAGAATTTTGGTTCATGAGGGGTAAGATTAAAATATATAGTTTTAAAAAAATTGATTAAAAATATTAAAAAAATTCTCAAATAATTTAACTATCATTTAAAACATATAAATGTAACTTGTAATTTATAAATTTACACCTAAACTGTAAGCATAAAAAAAGTAAAGCGCTAAACAATAATCAAAACATAATAAAATAAAAGACAAACAGTAAGGAAATGAAAATGTGCTTCTGGTGGAATGGGAACAGAACCTAGCTTAAGTCTCCGTTGTTTTGCCGTAAAATGATTTATGGAAAATGTTTTACGTATTTTCGGGTGTTTGGCGCAACGTAAAATAATCATCAACGGAAAGTATTTTTCCTTTGACCGAAAATTCTTCTTTAATTTTAGGAAAATGGTTTATGGTTTTTAAAACCGTAAACCATTTTTTGACTTTGAGCATCTCATTTTAGAATCGTCGAACCATGCCAAGACCTACCCCGGACCCTGCGGGACTTAACTGTAACCCGCTCGAGACTTGACTAAGAACCGCCTGGCACCTACTCGGGACTTGACCGGAACTTGTCCAAGACCTGCTCGGGACCCCGCCGGGACCTGCTTGAGACCTGGCCGGATGTGCTCGAAAACCGGGTGGGACTCAACCGGAACTTGCCTGGGACTCGACCAGACCTGTCAGGGACCCTCTAAGGACCTACCTAGGACCCACTCAGGACCCACTCAGGTCTTGACCGGGACCTTCCCGAGCCCACGAAGGAACCTACCCGAGACCCTGCCGGGACCCCGTCGGGACCTGACCAAAACCCGCCTAGGACCAAACCGGGACCGGACTAGGACCCTATCGGGACCTGACCGGGAACCGCCCAGGATTTGACTAGGACCCGCTCGGGACCCTGCCAAGACCTGACCGGGACCAGACCGGACCTATCTAGGACCCGCTCGGGACCAGCCCGGGACCCCGCTGGGACCAGCCTAGGACATAGCCTGGACCTGACTGGGACCTACCCAGGACTTGCTCGGGAGCCACTCGGAACTTGATAGGAACCTGCCTGGTACCTTACCGGACTTGCTTGGGACCCAATAAAACCTGCATGGGATCTACCCGGGACCTACCCGCCTAGGACATGCTCGGTCGGGTCCTGGTCAAGTCCCAAGTGGGATTATGGGCTAGTCCGGGCAGGTCCCAGGTAAGTGCAAGGCCCACCGGTCAAGTTCGAGGTGGGTCCCGAGTAGGTCCGGCCGGGTTCTAGTCGGGTCCTGGTCAAGTCCTGGCGGGGTCCCGGGCGAGTCTTAGTCAAGTCTCGGACAGCTCCTGACAAGGTCCTGGGCGTGTCCCGGTCAAGTCCCAAGTGGGTATTTTTATATTTTATTTTTTAAATTATTGTATATTAGTATATTTATATTGTGAATATAAAAAATATTTGTGATTTTCCGTACACCCACCAAACGCCGAAAAATGTTTTCATCGTAAAATATTTTCGGGTAAAATGACTTCCATGAAAATATTTTACAACGGAAAATATTTTATGCCGAAACAAACAGAGCCCAGACTCTCTTCTAGCTCTCCTCTCTGTTATTCGTTCATGCTCAAGCTCCTTTTAAAGAGAAAAATTCCTCAATCTTCTAGTGATATGTCAGTTGTGTATCAGATGAGGTGAGATCCTACTGTGGGTCCATGAAGCTGGTGTTTATTGTAAGTTGTCTGTTAAATTAATATTTTCTCAAAAGTTTAAGTTGATGGAATAGATAAATTTAATTACCCAATACTTAAGCGGTTTGTTGCAAAGGTTATTTATGTCGCAAAAGATCGCTTCACACATGAGATGGCATGTTGATAGGCGCACAAATGATGGATACTAAGGCATCTGGCCGATGGTGAAGCCTATAAGACATTTGATGAGTGGTATCCAAAATTTACCTTTTGACCCACGCAATATTACGTAATGACACTGTAATGGCACATATTTAATCTAAGAAAAATGCTACTTTGCATTCTGACATCCATCTGGTGTACATTTTTGTTGAGATGACAAGCTCAATCTACAATCACTACAAAAAAGGAAAAAAAAATGTATTTTTTTGACGTGGCAAACAGTAACCCACTTTTTGCCATGTTAGTAATTAGTGACGTGGCAAAACATCAATAAAATTTTATTGATGTGAAAAATGTGCCACGTCACTAATTCATGACGTGCTACATTCCACACGTCAATAAATAGCAACGTGTCAAAGATTGTCACGTTGCTAAATTTAAATTCAATTTAATTTGAAGAAATTATATTTAAATTATATACAATATTATGAGCAGTTCTGCGATTGGTACCATGACTACGTAAGACTAATGTGAAGTTTAACAAAAGAATAGTCGGAGTATGTTCATATCAACTAAACAAACTAACTTTGCATTTTCCATTGTACGTAATATATTCACAGGTCGATCAATTGGACGATCGATGCTGGAAGGAACTTCGTGACAAATTGGTAATGGATTGTAGAGGGCCGAGAGAGTCAGCTGTCAAATACAATAGATATGTGGTTAACGGCTAGCTGTTTCGCACTCTTGCATATAATGCAGGAAAGAGGACTCAGAATAGCGGCTTGTACGGGCCGACCTTTGATGGCAAAATGTACTACGGAAAGTTAACGAAAATACTTAAGATTGAGTACTACGACAAGACTAAATACATTATGTTCAAATGTGATTGGGTGGACAACACGAGAGATAGGGGATACAAGGTGGACGAAAATGGCAAAATACTTATCAACTTAAAAAACCTTGTCCACATGGGAGAGCTGATTACTGATGAACCGTATGTGTTAACTTCACAAGTTGACTAGGTATTTTACGTCCAAGATAATAAGGACCCAGATTGAGCTTGCGCAAAGAATAAACCTAAAAATGTATATGATGTTGGTCAGGGTGAAGGGCCTCATGATGCATGTGCCAACTATCACAAGTGTGAGCCGCTTTTATTGACCAGTAATAATGATCATGATCCGCAGGATCATATCCAATAGGTCAGACCCGACTTAGATCCAAACCAAGCGTAGGTGATTGAATAAAAGTTGAATATATATATATATATATATATTTATATATATATATAGTTCACATTAATTGACTAGTTTCTTGTTATTTCTTGCAACATTGATTGGTAGCTGTTCACTAATTATTATATCAACACAATTAATTGATTTGTGCATTGGGTAAATGGTAAACATCTTATTTTTTAATATGTGAATCATTTACATATGGTAGTGCATATTTCATACATTGTATACGTAATTAATTGGGTGTGTGCTATTTTTCGCAGGTTGATATGAGTATTAAGAGGAAGACAAGAGCATGGAGGTCCACATCTTCAGTGTAGCAGTCTACAGCGTAAGGGTCTCCAACGTACCACGCTGATGACAGCGAGCAACAAGACGTTGCTATGCTTATGAGGCAATAGGCCAGGTATCGACCCGTACTTCCAAATGTTGTGGAAGGGGAGACCCCTGTCCCTAATCCATACGGTCCAACAGGCCTGACCTAGCAAGGGTATCGGTATGAGCCATCTTCATACAATACAGATGCTTCTTATCATCCACCTCACCTGCCGACGATGAGCGAGTTAGGGGTGTGTTCTTATGGCCATGTGGAGCACCTCTACAGCCAACCTATCGCAGGTATGGACGACAGTGAGACACAAGTCCAGGAGGACTTGCCTGGTGGGACAGGTTCAGGAGGACCTACCTGATGACTCCCAACCCGAGGACACTGCTCCAGCCGTGTTAGGCCTTCACCAGGTCCGAAAGATATGTAAGTATATACGCCCAGAAGACCAATATATACGTCTTATTATTTGTAGTTAGTATTCAATTCGAAATAACTAACATCAGTAATTATTAATGTGTTAGGTATCAATCCAGATGGAAGCACCTATTTAGAGGTGTTCACCATTAACGACTCGCACAGGTTGCTGGGGGCCTCCGCCGAGAAAAGGATCGTACTCGAGTACAATAATTCGTGGCAGCCTGTAGGATTTAGAAGGTTTAGACGGATGACCGATAAGATTATAAGGAGCGAAAATTATGTTAGAATACGGGACGACTGGACAAAAGTACCGGAGTGTACGAATGAGGATATATAAGACGCCTTAATGGTATGTTTTAACTAGATGTTATATGATAGCATGTGTATTTTATTATGTGTGTGTGTGTGTGTGTGCGCACGCGCATGCATTTACACATATATTTTTGTTTTATTAATTTAGGGTTAAATACATAATACCCCCTGGGGTTTACAAACTTCATTTTTACCCCACTGTGGTTTCATTTTTATTATAGGAGGTCTTTGTGGTTTTAATAAATGACCAAGTTAGTTAATCTGTTAGGAATTCCACGTGGACCAATCAGATGCTGACACGTGGCACATACTTAATTTTAATTTTTTTTTTAAATAAAAAAAAAATGTATTAAAAAAAAAAAAGGAAAAAAAATTGGGGGTGGCTTGGCCACCCCCATCTGGCTTGATGGGGGTGGCTCGGCCACCCCCTTGGCTCCAAGGGGGTGGCCGAGCCACCCCGTTGGTGCCCAAGGGGGTGGCCGAAACCCACCCCCAGTGGGTATTGGGGGTGGCTCGGCCAGCCCCATAGAGCCTAGGAGGTGGCCGAAACCACCCCCAAATGGTGGTTACGGGTGGTTTTGGCCACCCCCTAGGCTCCATGGGGGTGGCCGAGCCACCCCCATTCGGCCAGATGCCACCCCCTTTGGCCATCGCCACCCCCAATTTTTTTTCCTTTTTTTTTTTTTGAAATATACATTTTTTTTTAAAATTAAGTAGGTGCCACATGTCAACATTTGATTGGTTGACATGGAATTCCTAACGGTCAACTAACGGATGGACTAACTTGGTAAATTATCAAAATCACAGGGACCTCCTGTAATAAAAATGAAACCACAAGGAGGTAAAAATAAAGTTTGTAAACCCCAGGTGGTATTAGGTATTTAACCCTTTAATTTATCAATTTTTAACTTGTGCAGGTGGACTTTTACGTCCTGCCCAAGTGCAACATGGATGCCATAAAGAAGGACGCGTTCTGAGATATGGGCATGAAGTTGAGGAGTTGGAGGCACTAGTTAAAAGACGATCTTGCCATTCAACCAGATGATACTCTGGACACCGTACTGGTGAGACTGGGGCAAGAAAAGCTTTATGAGTACAACCCCTTCGACTTGGAGATCTTGTTGGATAGATGGTGTGACAAGTAGAACCAGGTAGGTCGTGAGTTATACTATTATTTTGTGTAATTTCATTAATTGTAATTGTGTTAGTGCTCACATTTTAAGAATGTTAATTGAGTAGGAGTATGATGCGCATATGAAGAGATTGCGAGTATTGAACAATACACCCCACTACATCGGGTTGAAGAGCTTCGCCAGGCTGATACATGAGGAGGTATGTGTGTAATTTACCCTATACTTATAGATGTAAACATTTGAATATATATATATATATATATATATATATATATATATATATATATATATATATAAACATCTCTTTATGTTCTATTTTTTCGGAAGACCGTAACTGTGGGCACTCCTCCTATACGAGTATAGTCTTACATTAAGACAGACAAGAAGAAGGATGGTAAATATCCGAATGACATAATCAAGGAGAGATGTGTATGCTACTCACCTTTTATATGTTGTTTTGCTTATATATGTGTGTGATAATTTATTTACGATTAATAGTTGTATGACGCACTAATAATTAATGTAACATACAGGAGAGGATGGAGGAGTTAATGCTCACTGACCCTGCAACATCGACGAGGATGACAGAGGGGACGGTACAGTGGGCACCGAACGACGCGTTCGCCCAGGCGATTGGAAATAAGTTTGAGTACGCTAGTAGGGTTGAACAGCTTGGACTGAATATTCTACCTGTGTGGGGCAGCATACACTCATATTATACACCGTCATAGGCATGGTCATAGAACCCCGAGCACTCCGTGGTCTCATAAGAATTTCTTGACATAGCACTTGAGGCTAAGATAGCACAACACAAGGCACAAATGGATGCGCTGTTGGCCACAGAATGGGAGCTGACAGATGCATGGGTAGCTCAGCAGGTGGCTGCGCAGATGGCTGCAAAAGATTTGCAGTTGGCTGAAATAGAGGCTCATATGGCGGCGTAGCTTGCGAAAAAGGAAGCTTAGATGATAGTGAAAATTGCCATATTTGAGGCCCGTTTTCGCCAGCTCAAGGAAATGATGTGGTAGAGCTCCGTGCCCGAGGTGACTTAATACAAGGTAGCGCCAGACAAAGCTTCCCCACCCTTTGGGATTGTGTGATCGTCGGTCGATAGTGGATTAAGTAATGACATTTTTTTAATGGTAAATGTGGTTTTAGAACTATCCCTATATATATGTGCACCTCTAAATTTAGAGTTTGGATATTTTGTAGTGATTATCATTAATAATGTTGCAAATCCTGTTGAATTTGGTTTATATCTTGGTTGGTTTGGTGGTAGATGTTGGTTAGAGCTTTGCATTTGAAGTGTTTAGCATCGTGAGATGGACCACTATGGTCATTGTAGGATGTGACGTCCGTTTGATTTGATCACGAAAATATGTTAGGGGTGTAGATATAAATCTGAATTTGTTGAGCATGATGACCTTTGTTTATATAGTGACGTTGCTCAATGATTAAGACTTGATAAGATTCTACCATATTGTTTTGTCATTTGCAGCTAGTGGCTATGGGGAGGATGCTATTGATATCAATGATGACTTGGATTGAGCAAATTGTTGGTTATTCGCACTTGGTGAACATAAGTAATTTTTTTTTATGTAATTGTATTTGTGATAGTTTTCTTGATGTAGTTATATATATATATATATATATATATATATTTGTAATAACAAAGATGGTTATATTGTGTCTTGAAGCTGGTTTTGTTGATAGTTTGTTAGATATACATCGAACTTGTATGTTTGTGATCGACGTTGATGGATATGCATTATGTTATTTGCATGGATCGATGGATAGCTCTTTTGTAGTACATATGTAACTTGTATACCAGGTTAAATCCGAAATTCGGGTAGAACTCCGAAGAAATTCAAAAAATATATACAGGAGGAAAAAAAAAAAAATTTAAAAATTACCAATTTTTTTGATGTGTTAAGTTATGACACGTCACAATTTAGTGACGCGTCATAACATTTGACACGTCAAAAAATTTCTGACGTGCCAGTCTTGACACGTCAATTATTACTGACGTGGTAGAAGTGGCACGTCATAAATGTTTTTGACACGTCAGTACCACCACGTCAATAATTTTTTTGACGTGGCACTATTGCCACGTCAAAAAAAATTCTTGACGTGATAGTACCGACATGTCAAAAAAGTTTCTCCATAGCATGGTCTATCAAAAGACATAAAAAATATAGGCTCCTAGTTCTTCAAAAAATTCCTAAGAAGTATTATTTCCAACATGTACATATGAAGTTAATTAATTCAATTTAAACTAAGATTGATTAAGAATTTCAATCTTAAAGAAGGAGAGAGGTTGCCATGAATATAGATAATCTTATTTCTTGCCACTTCATTTCCCTCATTTTTTGATTGCAACCAGACCAGATCAGCTTCTACCTTTGGCTGTGTTTGCTAAGCGGCTGGACCAAAACAAGACCTCAATTTTAAATTATTTTTTCTAAAAATCAACCCCAACATTCTTATTTTTTACATCACATCAATCACTTTTTATTACTATTCAAATAAAAAAATCACTACAAAAGAAAATTTTTCACTTTTTTATACAAAACATTATTACTTTTTTCTTTCATATCAATCAAATCTGCTACAGTACCGTTCTACTCCCTTACACAGCCAAAGAACATGTGGCTTCACCTGCAAATTGTACGTAGGAATCCAAACCTATTGGCTATGTTTGGCAATGGCATGGACATAGGAAGTAGACCGGTACTGTAGCAAATTTGATTGATATGAGAGAAAAATGTAAGAATGTTTTATATAAAAAAGTGAAAAAATTTGTTTTGTAGTGATTGTTTTATTTGAATAGTAATAAAAAATAATTGATTTGATATAAAAAGTAAGAATGTTAGGGTTGATTTTGAAAGGAAAAGTGTAAAAAAATTTTTTGGGTTTTGGGTCATGGGTCCTCTTTCCAGCACATGTGACTTGTGCTACGTACGAATTTCTCCTACACCACATCGAGCAATGATATACATCTGTATATCACTGCGCACACCACATTACACAACCCACGCCCTTTTTCTCCTGAATTGTGGGGTTCTTTGATCTCTGCCACTGCACCAGCAATTGTACGTTGGATGCCCTTTCTATGCTTGCCATTGGTCTTTAAAATTCAGACATCGGCCGGTGGCCCACTCCTTTGGTTCTTCCACCTCTCGTTAACTCTCCCACTCTCTCATTGCTGTCGGATTCTTTTTCTTTCTCTTTTATTTTCCTTATTATTATTTTTTTTCCGGGAAAGAAGAACAAACAGTTTCGAGAAATTTGGGGGAATGGCGGGTGACTGTGGAAAATGGGTGGTGATGGTGACGGCGCAGACGCCGATGAACATGTCGGTGATAAAGTACTGGGGGAAGAGGGACGAGACACTAATCCTGCCTGTCAACGATAGCATCAGCATCACGCTTGATCCGGATCACCTCTGCACTACAACCACTGTCGCCGTCAGCCCCACCTTTGACCGGGACCGCATGTGGCTTAACGGCAAGGTAAGGGGACTCAACTGTGTTTGGCTGGTGAGAAAATGGAGTGGAAGAAGAAAAAGAGGAAAGTCATTTGTGTTGTCTGTTTGATGTTATGGATAACATTTTGTTTCTTTGAAATATCATACGACAGGATGTTATGGATAACAAAAACGGATGTGTTTGTTTGCTGAGGAAGTGTGAGGGAGGCAACGAGATTTAATATGTAATATGTTTGAATTATTTCGTTTCTGTTAATTAGGGTCTCGGTTAAATTTGGGTTCAGTGGATTAGGCTTGATGTTATTGAACTAGCTTGAAAGAAGTTTTTGCTTCGGCTTCACGGAAAGGTGGATGGTGTTTCTCAGTATTGTCTTTATTATCTAATTGCTGCAATAAAGTTTAGAAAAAGGAAAGAAATTAATTTTTTATTTTATTTTATTGTTGGATGATTATTCATGAAGGACCAAACAAAAGCAGATTATTATTATTATTATTATTTTTAGCTATAATTATTATTATTTTCTTGAAAGAGCTAAACTGATCAGAAATTCATAATAATACTAGTCGTAGAACTAGAATTTTAAGTTTTGGGGCGCAAAACAAAGGAGAAAACTTTTTGGGGCTAAAAAGTTAATTTTAGTGGGTCTAAATATAAGAGTCTTTATACTTTTGAAGGACATTTTATTTTATTTTATTTTTTATTATTTTTTTTTTGGGGGGGGGGGGGGGTGTGGGAGGGCAGTAGCTTGTGTGTAGGTCCTCCCCTGCTAGTGATATTTATCTTCTATGAAGAATGGATAATGGATTTATGCTTGGGTTGGTTGTTGAGGGTATTTAGGAGTAAACAAAGAAACTCTAATCTTAATCATAATTTTCATCATTATTGTGCTAAGGAAACAAACTTCTTTATACGGCTGAACCTGATTTAAGCATGTAAAATGAACATGTTAGAATATTTGAAATTATTTTAGGTTGATTTATTTCCTTATGTATTCTAGAGTTTAGTTTTGAGTTTCTTGTCCACTACTCATTCTCTCTCTATAAATAGAAAGTTATGTAACATGGTTTAATACAATTCAATATACAAGATGTAGTTCATTACGTCTCTCCAATTTTGCTGCTCTACTCGTTCTCTCTTTCGTCAATATATCTCTTCAACATATTTAACATAGTAACAGAGTCACTTTTCTGTGGCCTTAAACATCATTGACATTTTCTGGCATTCCGTGCTCTACGACTGTCTCATAATTCCAGTCGTCCACATGTCGTCTCACGCCTTTAAAGTCGTTTTCAATGCCTTCCTTGCCTTCATCACAGCCCAATCCAAAAAAATGATCCCAGAATCCAACTTCCAAGGTACAGATCTAATGGTCTATGGAAGGTATGTCATCAATAGCCCTCACATGCACCCCCATGTGCCGCTCAAGACTGCTGCCTGTGCTGTCTCGCGCCTTCATAGTGGGCCAATCACCTCGGCAATAGCACAACTCGATAGATTAGGGGCCGACGAGTCTATAGCTGCCAAGAAAAACCTTACTAGTTCCTAGGTTTTACTCCTTAAGCAATGCGCCCACGCGGCATCGACAGAATCTCCATGTTCCTCACATACCACCCCTGTCCCTCTTCTTGCCAAACCAACCTCCAAAAGTGTTTTCTTAGCCTCAAATCGGTGGATCTGTTTAGTTTGAGCCTGTTTTAGGCTCCGCACACACTCCCACTCGCCTCTAGAAGAAGATGTTAGTATTTCTAAGCACTTCCACGCCTTCCACGCACCAGGGGATCCGTCCATGTGCCGATAGCTCCCCTCCACGCATTGTTGCACATTGGTTGTTGTTTGGTACGTCCCCTCCACATGTCCCGCGTGTATTGTTGGGCCATGGATTAGCTCCTAAAGCCCAACGGGTCCCAAACCCAACTTAAGCAAGATGGAATACCCGACAAGGCCTTGGACAAGCTTTCCCTGAGGAGGTTTCGTAAACCGAGGAGGCCTCGGACAAGAGACCGAGACTACTCCTCGGTAGATGTCGGATGCTGAACCCGAGACTCAACTTCTCAGGAACAAGATAGTCAAGAGCCAAGGATAGATCAGTCATTTTACGACTAAGAATATGCCGGCATTCAAACTAACAGAAGTGATCATTATCTCACCTTCGAAAAAGATCTCTACAGCATAGATGACTGTCTACATACAAACTGCCCCTACATAAACGGGATAAGCAACTATTCAAATTCAAAAGGTTATCTCATTCAAACAGAAACCTTATCAATTGTCCCAGGATTCCTACCCTTATCAAATAACTGCGAAACAGATATCTAGGGATAGGAATCCCGAGACGTGCGGGAAGCAAACTCTACTCCATGCCTATAAATATAAGTCCTTAATTTCAATCAAAGGTAAGTGCAATTCCAGTTCTGAAAACTTTGGTTCCTTAGACATTCTTTCTTCACATTCTAACTTAGGCATCGGAGCTCCCCCATCGGGACACCACCAGGGGCTCTAACCCTGTTTGTTCTTTGTGTGTGTAGCCTGAAGCATCCGCGAAGTTGTCGGCACTTCCTCTAGTTGTGCCACTCATCATTTCAAAAAATTGTGTATCAACAATTTGGCACTGTCTATGGGAACACTTCGCTTATTCTCATCATTCATTATTCTGTTATGGTGACTACATGTTCTCATTCTCAATCAGGACGTCATACCAGCAAACCTCTCGCGGCTACTGGAGTTCCTCTTGATTTGGCTGAGTTCATGAAGTAGATGACTGAGTCCATGATTGCTTTACAAAAGCAGAATGAAGATCTTGCCACTAGGCTCACGGTTGCTAAAAGCCGAAACAACTGAAGGGATCAAGAGCGGGAGGAAAGGTGTGAGAAGGAGAGACGCGCTGAAATCCGTAGGGGAAAGAGGCCTCGAGGTTATAATCACGAAGACAATATGAGTTCAGTTCAAGCTAGCCATTGCACAACTGTCCAGAACGAAGAAGATAGTGAGTAAACAAACCCCAAGAGATCTCGTCGTACTAGATCTCGATGGGAGCAGTCTCCTCGTCAAGAGGACCATCATACTAAAGGGAATAATGAGAGCGACGTTAATGCGGACTTGCAAGATCTTATGAAAAAGTATGAAGAGATGGCTTGCCAGATAGCTAACGACGGAGATTAACCCAATGCAGGGGAACTTATGGAGAACACGAATCTGCCCTTCACCGCTCAGGTTATGAATTTTCCCCTTCCTGACAAGTTCAAGATGCCCGAGTTAATACCTATGATGGCACTGGGGATCCTACAGACCATATGGAGAGTCTTCGTGCACATTTTATTCTCCATGGCACCCCAGACGAGATTTCGTGCAGGGCTTTCCCCCTAACTTTGGCTGGAGTAGCTAAGGATTGGTTCGGAAGGCTCCCAACCGATTCAATAGATGATTTCAAAACTCTTGGGCGTCTCTTTTTAAGTTAACTCTTGGCTACTTGGAAGAGAAAGAAAAATTCAGCCTATTTACTCTCCCTTGTTCAGGGGAAGGAGGAGACGTTGAAGGACTTTATGCTAAAGTTTAACCAGGAGAAGCTGATGATTGAAAGCCTGAATGAGCAGACGGTGCTCGATGCTTTAATGCATGGACTAAGGGAAGAAGGGCTATTGATGGCAGAGCTATCGAAAAGCTCCAAATTAGTGACTCTCAGTCAATTCATGAAAAAGGCTAAGGAGTACATTAATCAAGAGGAAACTGTCAGAGCTCTCATGAAGTCTCAAAGGGAGGAAATCGAAGCCAGGAGTGGTACTGTTAAGACGGTACCAGCTAGTGTTGCAAAGAAAGAAGAGAAGAATGTGAAGAAATTAGGGAAGGTGGCCCCATCGTACCCAAGGATGGACCCTCAAAAATTGCAAAACCCAAAGTCCACTCCACTGAATACTAGTATGACTGAGGTATTCATGGAGATTAGGAGAGATCCTGCCTTGAAGTGACCAAGGAAGTTGAAAGGCAATCCTAAAAGGCGTGACCCTCAAAAATACTGCGAGTATCATCGCAATCATGATCACTTAACCGAGGAATGTATAACCTTGTGGTAAGAGATTGAAAATCACATCAGAAACGGGAAGTTGGTGAGATTCCTAGCAAATGAGCAGAATTGAGGAAGGAACCAGGAGCTCCCGTTACTTGAAGAAAACCAAGAAGTTCCAAGAAACTGAGAAGTAAGGCCGAAGGATGATCGGTATGTCAAACCGATACACAATCAACAAGTAGAACCGAGACGTGATCGGAATGCCCATCAGCCTCAGCATCAGGATGTAGTGACGGAGATCCACACCATCTCGGGAGGAATAGCTAGTGGAGGAAGTTCTAGGTCATCTAGAAAAGCTTACACAAGAAGAACGAAGGCTGATGATGAAGTTTTGTTGGTAGAGAGACATTCAAAAGTTGCAAAGAAGGAGGTGATGACTATATCCTTCTCTGAAGAAGACGCTAGGGAGGTCATAATCCCCCATGATGATACGTTAGTAGTTACGCTAACGGTTGCCAACCATAAAATCCACCGAATCTTAGTGGATAATGGCAGTTCAGTTGATATTTTGTACTGACCGGTCTTCAAGCTGATGGGTGTTGATTGGAACAGGATCCAATCATGTGATTCACCATTGGTAGGGTTTGTTGGAGAACAAGTGCAGCTGATAGGACTCATCTCTCTCCATGTTACTATAGGGACAGCTCCCAAGCAGTCTACAACCATGGTGGATTTCTTGGTGATCGATCGACTGTCTACTTACAATACAATCATTGGTCGACTATCCCTCATTAACTTGAAGGCTGTAACTTCAACTTACCATTTGATGATGAAGTTTCCTATGGAGGAAGGAGTCGAAGAGGAGAGAGGAGATCAAACCGCATCAAGGAAATGTTATAACATTTCCCTTAAGAAAGCAGATCCTACTCTGTTGACAGTTGGCATGGTGGGTAGCCGAGACAAAGACCCCTCAAAAGGGGAACCTGCCGAGCCCTTAGAAGACATGGAGCTAGGGGAAGGCAAAGTAGTGAAGATAGGAACACAACTCGCCTCAGCGATTCAAGATCTCGTAACCTTTCTCCGAGGGAATATGAAAGTATTTACATGGACTCAAGAAGATATGCCGGGCATCAATCCCGATGGCATTCTCCACCAGCTCAATGTGGACCCAAGTATGAAGCCAGTGCGGCAAATCGAAGGAAGTTTGCCCCCAAGCGGAATATGGCCATAGCTGAGAAAGTAGAGAAGCTGCTTAAGGCTCGATTTATAGAAAAGGTATATCGATTTATAGAGGAGGTATATTATCCCGACTGGTTGGCCAATATGGTGCTGCTCAAAAAATCCAACAGGAAGTGGAGAATGTGCGTGGACTTTACAGACCTCAACAAAGTATGCCCGAAAGACAGCTTTCCTCTGCCACGCATTGATGCGTTGGTGGATTCAACAGCTAGATATGGCCTGTTAAGCTTTATGGACGCTTTTTTTCTGGTTACAACCAGATCTATATGCATCCAGAAGACCATGAGAAGACCGCAATTATCACTGACCGAGGCCTGTACTACTATAAGGTTATGCCTTTTGGTCTGAAGAACGTAAGAGCAATGTACCAAAGGCTAGTTAATAAGATGTTCCAATACCAGATCGGGCGTAATATGGAGGTGTATGTTGATGACATACTGGTTATAAGCGTGCTACCAGAAGGCCATATAGATGACCTGCGTGAGACGTTTAGAACATTGAAGCATTACGGGATGAAGTTGAATCCTGCAAAGTGTGCATTTGGGTATCATCGCAGAAATTCCTCGGTTACATGGTGTCAACCCAAGGGATAAAAGCTAATCCTAAAAAGATCCAAGCAGTCTTGGACATGCACTCCCCTAAGAATACAAAGCAACTTCAACAATTGATGGGTAGGATTGCAGCGTTGAACCGATTCATCTCTTGGTCAACCGATAAGTGCCTACCATTCTTTAAAATCCTAAGGAAAGCATTTGAGTGGTCTGAAGAGTGTGAAGAGGCTTTTGAGCAATTAGAGAAATATCTAACAAGTCCACCCCTATTAAGCAGAACTGTTCCCGGAGAGGCATTGTATTTATACTTAGCTGTCTCCCTAACATCTGTTAGTGCTGCCCTTATCCAAGAAAATGGCATTCAAAAGCCAGTTTATTTTGTTAGCAAAGCACTGAAGGGAGCAGAAGAGTGGTACCCTCAGATGGAGAAGTTGGCCTTCGCACTAGCTATCGCTTCCAAGAAGCTCTGCCGTATTTCCAAGCTCATACTATAAAAGTCTTGACCGAGTATCCATTGAAGAAAGTACTCAGAAAGTTTGATTTGTTTGGTAGATTAGCTAACTAGGCAATCAAACTCAGAGAATTTGCTATTGAGTTCCTTCCAAGGAACGTTATCAAAGGGTAAGTATTGGCTGATTTCTTAGCAGAATTCACCAATCTACCTGTCACCCTGGAATGACAGAAAGACAAAACATGGGTAGTCTACGTAGATGGATCCTCTACAAGGAAAAATGGTGGAGCCGGTGTGGTATTAATCACCCTGGATGGAGAAGAGTTATGCAGCTCTTTGAGGCTGGAGTTCAAGACAACTAATAATGAAGCTGAGTATATGGTAGTTTTAGCGGGACTCAATTTAGCTCGTGGAATGGGAGCTGAGTTCATCGAATTACGGAGCGATTCCCAGGTAATCGTCGGACATATCCGATGAGAGTTTGAAGCTAGATGAGGTAAAATGAAGCAGTACTTATCAAAAGTACAAAATTTATAGAATGCATTCAAGAAATTATGTATTATGAAGATCCCAAGAGAAGAGATTGAAAGAACTGACCGGCCAGCCTGGATGGCATCGACAGCAACTAGAGACACCGAAAAGCTTGAAGGGCCAATCCAGACTTTAACAAGACCTGCCATAGTCGAGGCAGTCTCGGTCTCAGTTACCGAGACTATACCTAGATGGTAGAGGAGCATAAGAGAATACTTGCAATAGGGGATTCTCCCGTTGGATAAGAAGTCAGCAACGCAGGTCAGAACTAGAGCTGCCAAATTTACCATCATTAATGGGATTCTATACAAGTGAGGCTTCATGCTGCCACTCTTCAAGTGTTTCTCCAAGGAAGAAGGTGATTATGTCCTTCGTGAGATCCATGAAGGCATCTGCGGTAGTCACTCGGGAGCAAGAGTATGGGTGCATAAAGCAATCAGGGTCGGTTTCTACTGGTCAAATATGAGTTGGGAGTCGGTACAGACAGTAAAAAATTGTGACAAATGCCAACGCTTCGCAAATATTACGAAACAACCCCCAGAAGATCTGAGTTCAATCTCTTCGCCATGGCTTTTCTCACAATGGGGGGTAGATATAGTGGGGCCACTACCTCGTGGAAAGGGGGTTGTACGATTTGTGATTGTAGCAGTGGATTATTTTACCAAATGGGCAGAAGTAGAGGCCCTAGTGAACATCATAGCCAAAAGCATAGAGCGGTTCTTGTGGAAGAACGTTGTATGCCGTTATGGTATTCCACATGCGTTTGTAACTGATAATGGGAAGCAATTTGACTGCAAGTCATTCTGAGAATGGTGTGCAAAGCTTCATTTAAGAAACTACTACTCTTCTCCGAGTCATCCCCAGGCGAACGGACAAGTAGAAGCTACCAACAAAACAATTTTTAAAATTCTAAAGAAGAAACTTGAAGATCGGAAGGGAGATTAGGCAGATGATCTTCCAGAAGTCTTGTGGGCATACCGAACAACGAAAAGAACACCCATTGAGGAGACCCCATACACCTTGGCTTTCGGGACCGAGGCAACCATACCAGCCGAGGTGGGCTCGGGTAGCTACCGAGTTGAGACCTTCCATCCCGAGACTAATGATGAAGGTCTGAAAGTACATCTGGACTTGCAATAAGAGAAACGGGACCAGGCCCAAGTAACCATGTCGACGTACCAAGAGAAAGTAGCTCGGTATTTTAACAAAGGGGTCAAGCATAGAAACTTCAAGATTGGGGACCTAGTTTTGTGAAAGATCACCATTGCCATTAAAGATCCTGTTAAGGGAAAGTTAGCTCCAAATTAGGAAGGACCCTATAGAGTGATTGAATGCAGAAGGGTGGGAGCTTATTGAGAACATGGAGGGAAAAGCACTCCCCAGGCCATGGAATACCGAGCACCTCAAAAAGTACTTTATCTAACATATTATAGTAAGGTGATTCTTGTTTGATTCTTATTCAATTCTTATTTTCTTTGTAATTTTCATTACATTTCATTAAATAAAAGAATTTCTTGAAGTTTCAATAACCTTTCAAGCATGTCAAAAGCAAGGTAAACCAAACTACCCTCAGGGTAAACGGCCAAAAAGCCATCGGAAAAAACTTAGGAGTTTCCCGAGACCGAACCGGATGAGACATAGTTCTTCGAAAAACAACCTGTAAAGAACGAAAAACCTTCAAAGAAGGTGTTTTCAAAGAAGGTTAAACCAACAACCTGTAAAGGACGTAAAACCTTCAAACAAGGTGTGTCTGAAGAAGGTTAAACCAATGGCTTGTAAAGAACATAAAACCTTCGAAAAAGGTGTGTTCAAAGAAAGTCAAACAACTAGCCTGTCATGAGCAAAAATCCTTTGAGAAAGGTGTGCTCAAAAAAGGCTAAACAAACCTCAGAAAAAGTAACCTGTCAAGAACATAAATCCTTCAGAAAGAGGTGTGTTAGAAAAATGTTACTAGTCTATTCCGAGAATAAACATAGCCAAAATTAAACTACTAAATAACAGCTACAAGATTTAAGATAAATGAAAAAGACACATTTCATTAAAGTCTTAAATTATAAATCTGTGATTTACAAATCAAAAATCAAATATACTAACTACTTTGTTACAAGAAAAAGCTTAGCCCTCTTTTGGGTCTACAGCTTGAGCCTTGGAAGTAGTTGGGGTCTCAGCACCATGTCCAGAAGCGGTCCCTTCACTACCCGAGGACTCCTCGGAATCCGAAAATGGTTGATGAGTAAACCAGTCGATCCCCTCAACATCAGGCATCAGACCCTACCCGAGACTGATAAGCTGTTTTAAAGCTTTATCAAATATAGGGATAGTCTCGGGCTTCACTGTGTCAAGATCTATTGTGCGAGCGGGGTCCTTGGCGTCTCAAAACCAAGAATGATCCCATCTGCCCAAGCACTATCCCGAGTCTAGGAAGCATACGATAGTTGCTATAAATAGTTGGAAGATCGGGCCTCGGCTTCTTCAAGTCATAGCTTATTTTCTTCAAGCTTTCCCAGGAAGAATTTAAGCCACTCCTCAGCAACTGTCTGGCCTTCGATGGCCTCTTTAAGTTTAGCATTTTGGCTAGCAGCCTCAGCTTGAGAAGCCTTCAACTGCTCCAGAACTTCTGTATGCTTCTCCTCAAGTTGGTACAGATCCTCCTTTATGATAGAATAATCCTCCTGAAGCCTCGAGTGATCAGCACGAAGGGTTTGCAACTCAGAAGACAGATCCGAGACACGGGACTTGGCTTGTGCAGCCTTAGCTTCAGTCGCCAACTGCTACTGGCCGAGAAGGAGCAATTCTTTATCCCGCTGAGCTAGCGTGTCCCTCAATTTAGCATTTTCAGCCTCAGAAGCTGCAAGCCTACTTCGGGGGCTCTTGAATTCCGAGGCAAACTCCTGGCAAAACTTTCTGAAGTAGTAGTATAGAACTATTGACTTCAAAGCTCCCTACAACAAACAAAGTTAATGAAAACAGGGTACGACTTATGCAAAAAGAAAGCCAAATAAAGAATGATACTTACAAATAATTGGTTGAATAACATCGACTCTACCATACCTGTTGTGCCAAATACTACCTAAATTAATAGATAATATTTAGTACATTTTAACTCGCAAGTGCACAAGATCAAACAATAGTATAGTGCAACAAGTACAAGGTTGATCCCACGGAGATTGTTGATTTTATTTAGAATTAATTAAAAATATCAACTTGTCACTGAATTGATATTGTGAGAAAGGAAATAAAGAGATAAATGAAAAAGGTAAAGACAGGGCTTTGATATCCACCACTAATTATATTTAGATAATATGTCAATATACCAATGTTTTGATCATGTTATGTATATCTAATGTTTGTCAACCTAAGGGCATGGGTGTATACTCCTTAACCTATTGATTTCCCTAAGCAATGAGTTAGGCATGGGTGTATACTCCTTAAGCTATTGATTTCCCTAAGTAATGAGTTAGGCATGGGTGTATACTAAAGGATTTAGCATGGGTGTATACTAAGTTGTTCTTTAGGAAAGCATATATTCTGTAGAAATCGACAAACACATAAGGCCTAGGGCATGGGTATATACTTCCGGTTCCCCATGTTGATTAACCCAAGAACCAGTGTGGATTACTTTTGTTACTTATGTTAAACCCAGGACTCAGTCATCCAAATTGATTTAATTAACTAGTCCATACCACATGCATATAATGGCCAGCTACATACATATGAGGAATTCATGAAAATAGGAATTAATCAAGTTAAATATAACAACATGATCATCACAAAGATGCCAATATTGAAATATTAAATAAGCATAATTAGGACTTCAATCTAGCCCTCCTTAAAAGTTAGTTATACCTATAAAAATAAAAGAAAAGGAAAAGGAAAAGGAAAAAAAAGAACCAAAAACCGCTCCTAGAAGTAGCCTCCAATTCCTCTCACCAAAGTTGTCTCCTTCCAATTGTGTATTGAATTCTGAGGCTTAGAGGTCTATTTATAGGGCTTAGGAGAGTCCTAAAAGCCCTATTAATCCTAGAAAATTCTGAGATTTAAGTCCCAGTCCAATTAGGATAAATAAAACCCAAGTCCAAATCAGAATAGGATTCGTCCAGAATTGCGTTCCTATTTACGGGGTGATTTTGGCTTTGTAGCGCTTCGAATTAGGAAAATACTATTCACAATGATTTGTATAATTTTGAGTTAGCTTTTCAATGCCGCTTGAATCACCTCAATCGGATATTTGAGCTAAAAGTTATGGTCAAAATATCGAGACGTATGCAGAATCCAATTTTCAATCCAATCTGATTTTGACTCCAATTTGAGAAATTCCGATTTAATCCTTTCCTTTATGATTAAACTTAACCATGATTGGTTAAGCTTAACAATATCTTCTAGGTCTTCCCAATTTTCCCTTTAAGCTTGGAACTTTTCTGGAAACGCTTTCTTTTCTTTCAAAAACCTATAAAACAAAGAAAATACAAAAAGGAAGTAAAATGGCATAAATTAACCAAACTAAAGGATTAACACAGTTAAGGGCTTAAAATATGAATATTTTAGCACTTAACAATACCCTTGGCAGAAATGTCTCACTCGCCCATCAAACTATCTTGGGAAACTAGCTCCATTAAGGCTTGAAACAGATTCCCTAGCAGTTGTCCACCAAACCGAGACAGAGGCTTCCCCACAGTCCATTCAACATTTTGGGGCTTCACCAGGGAATAACTCGAGGACGCCTTGGACCCATAAGCAACCGCGGCCTCGGTAGCCAATGTCGGAGCCCGAGACGAAGCCTCGGGTGATCGAGCCAGAGCCCGAGACCTCTCATCGGCTATTGGAGATAAGACCCGAGGCCTTTCTCCTCCTTCCCCTGCCTTGGCACGTGGCCCATTCTCTTCCAGCTCCATCCCCACTGAGCTATCTGAAAATGGATCTATTAAGAGGTGCTGAATGTTGGGACCAGAATGGACCGGTGATACTGACTCCACGGGGATAGCAGTGGTTAGAGCAGCATCGGGAGCTTCCAAGGGAGTTGCAGCAATGGGATGGTTTGCGAGGATATTCTCATAGGCCATTATCGGAGCCATGTCAAGCTCGGGGTTAACCCTCCTCCGAGTAGCCAGGAGGTCAACATAGAGGGATTTCCCCTTCTCGGCCTCAATAGTAGGGCCCTTGCCCTTCACTAGTCTCCTTTTCTTCAAATGAGGAGCTTCAGGCTCCTCGGGCTCATTAACCAATTGCAGAGCCTTCTTTACCTGAGACTCATCTACTTTTTTCTTGCCTTTGTCAAGCACAGGCTTTCGGGGGGTAGTGCCTCGAGTATTGGCCGCCGGAGGGCCCAAATCAACAGCCGCTTAAGCCGGTCTCTTCCATGATTGACCGGCACCATCTCTGTTGGCATATAAACAGCTATTTAACCTAGCCATCGTAACCAACTTCTTGTAGGTCATGATAGATTCATGCTTCTGGGCCCAGGCTAGAACCGTGTTAACTCGGACCATTTTGTCCTCCGACAGGCAGAGATCCTTGTGGAGACCCAAATGGGGGGTAGTCGTTTCCTGAGGCACTATCGGCCTCTCCACCTTCTCTCTAGGAGCAAATTCCCATTGCCCTTGCACAAAGAAGTACTTATTCCTCCATCCGTGGTTACTCGTGTAGGTCTTCTCTATGAAAATAAACTTCCCCCGTCTCGTTTGGAAGTTATACAGCCCATCACTATTGGGGTTCTTCTGGAGCCAGTGCATCTAGAGAAATTCTAAAATGGTGAGGTTTTGTCCTTCTCCGAGAGCCATGGGCCAAACGACCACACAGGCAAAAAAATCCTCCAGGCGTTAGGAACCAATTGATGAGGAGCCACGTTCAGACGACCGAGAAGCTCACGTAATACCTTTGGGAAAGGCAGCTTTAGGCCTGCATGGAACATCTCTTCATATAGTCAGACCTTATGACTTACGGCGTCCACTATGGCGCCCTTCCTCTCATCATCAAAATGGAGCTTCACCGTTTTGGGGATGTAGCAGTCCAGGATGATTCCACGCTCATCCTCCTTGGTCAGATCGGGCTTCCATAAGGCTGGGTAGGTTTTGCCCAAACCACCGTCTGATCTAGATCCCTCTTCATGAGACATAGCTGCGTTTTGCAGAAAACAGAGCAGGAACAGAAGTGCAAGAATGGAAGAACTTTTGCAAAAGACTTGGTGTGAATAGAAGAAATAGAAGAAGTAAAGTTTATAAAGCTTAAGAAGGATAAATGAGAGGTCTGAAACGAGAAAAGATAAGAAGGAAAAGCTCCAAAGGGTGCCTCGAGAAACGTGTGCAATAAATACGGTGATAAAAGTGCGCCTCTGTAAATCTCGCGTGACAGCTGACAACTGACAACCAAAAGGACATCCATCTCGGCACTGACACATTGGACAACCGATTCACCCTCGGTTATGTCAACCGTCTCGGCAAAAATTGGTGTCAAATTTCCTGCCAAAATTTGAAATTCCAATTTTCCGCCTTGGAAGTCTTAGATTTTTACTTAAGTATAATATCAAAACGCCGATCCATTTATGAACAAAAAATTTCCATAATCTTCCAAACCAGGAAATTGGGGGGTAACTGTTGGGCCATGGATCAGCTCCTAAAGCCCAACGGGTCCCAAACCTGACCTAAGCAAGACGGAATACCCGACAAGGCCTCGAACAAGCTTTCCACGGGGAGGTTTCGTAAACTGAGGAGGCCTCGGACAAAAGACTGAGACTACTCCTCAATAGGTGTCAGATGCCAAACCTGGGACTCAACTTCTTAGGAACAAGACAGTCAAGAGCGAAGGGTAGATCAGTTATTTTACAACTAAGAATATGCCGGCATTCAAACTAACACAAGTGATCATTATCTCACCTTCAAAAAAGATCTCTACAACATAGATGACTGTCCACATACAAACTGCCCCTACATAAACGGGATAAGCAGCTATTTAAATTCAAAAGGTTATCTCATTCAAACGGAAACCTTATCAATTGTCCCAGGATTCCTATCCTTATCAAATAATTGCGAAATAGATATCTAGGGATAGGAATCCCGAGACGTGCAGGAAGCAAACTCTACTCTATGCCTATAAATATAAGTCTCGATTTCAATCAAAGGTAAGCGCAATTCTAGCTCTGAAAACTTTGGTTCCTTAGACATTCTTTCCTCACATTCTGACTTAGGCATCGGAGCTCCCTCGCCGGGACACCACCTGGGGCTCTAACCCTGTTTGTTCTTTGTGTGTGTAGCCTGAAGCATCCGCGAAGTTGTCGGCACCTCCTCCAGGCGTGCCACGTCATCATCTCGGAAAACTATGTATTAACACGTATCAAGTGCCATGCACCAAACCGGTTAACACAAATTTGCCAACCCATTTCATGAGGTTAGATTTGGTTGATCCGCATTGGGTTCAAATCAGCCTATTCATAAACTATTCAACCGGATTCTAACCCGGGTCACTTCTTTTCTGGTCAGGCCGACTTAGTCCACGGTCCACAGGTTTGGGCCGATTTCTGCCCATTACACCAGCCCACCATCATGCTCAAACCGTCTCAGTCGTGCAAGCTAGCCAGGTTAGCTCATACATGGGTCGAACCTTTTCAAACTCAACCAACCCATACCTCGCTCAGTCAATCCATGCCTGGTCTAGTAGGTTCGAGGCCAATAGGCTTAACTTCTATCCAATCCAGTCAGGTCCAATCAGTTCAGTCCAGCTGCCACTACAAAGCTACCTCTGCCTATGGCTTCTTTCTGCCGCCTGCCGTCGTACTTTGGCCAGCCGACCATCTCTCCACCCAACTTTTCCGGCAGACTTTTTGGCAAAGTTTTCAAGTTTATTTATTTCCTTACGCATTCTAGTGTTTAGTCTAGGGTTTCTTGCCCATTGCTTATTCTCTCTGGTCTCTATGAATAGAGAGCTATGTAACATGGTTTAATACAATTCCACATATAAAATGTAGCCCAATACGTCTTTCCACTTTTGCTGTTCTTCTCTATTTCTTCAATATATCTCTTCAATATGTTTAACCGAACACAACTTGAAATGTGAAGCCAAAACCATTTGTATTTTTTCAGCAGCAGAATGGAGGGGATTAGCTTTTACTACTATTATTATTTGTTTTTTCAATTACTGTGATCCTTCTCTTGTTTCTAAATGATTCATTGCGATTTTCATTTTTGCTGGTTAGTGCAGGAAATTTCCCTTTCTGGAGGCAGGTACCAAAATTGTCTTAGGGAAATTCGCAGTCGTGCCACTGATGTTGAGGACGATGAAAATGGCATCAAAATTGCAGAGAAGGATTGGGAAAAGTTGCATTTACATATTGCTTCATACAACAATTTCCCTACTGCTGCTGGGTTGGCCTCTTCAGCAGCTGGGTTTGCTTGTCTTGGTAAACAATCTATTTGCCCTATTTTTTTTTTTTTTTTTTTTTGTCATATTTGTGTTCTTTTCTTGTAATATATTAGACGATCAGGCCCCTATCTTTGAACACTCATCCGTCTCATCCCTGCAATTTTATGAATGATAATTCAGTTGGTTTTCACTTTCTTTTGAAATTAATGATATCAGAAGGTTTTGATCTGCTTCTTTCTTGGTTTTGGCTTAGTAACAATATGCATTAAGATATCTTGAATGTGCCCTTTTGTGGATCAATCTATTAATTGCATCTCCAGCTGAAACCAATTCCTGGGTGTATATGTAATTATTGTTATTATTTGCAGTTTTTGCCCTCGCAAAGCTAATGAATTTGAAAGAAGATCGAAGCAAGCTTTCTACTATTGCGAGGTATCCCTTTCTTTGTGGATTTATATTGAATTTCAAGGGTTCTAGTTGCTAGTTGCTTGGATCGAATGTCTAGTTCTTTTATATAGCCATCCAAGGATGATTGTGCCATTGGCAATGACTTTTCTTTTCTGTTTTTTCTTTTTCTGAATTCATAAAGGCAAGGTTCAGGCAGTGCTTGTCGCAGCCTGCATGGGGGATTTGTCAAGTGGATAATGGGAAAAGTAAGTTTATTCTCTCATGTTCATCAATAAAGCTTTGCATTTTTTATTATTATTATTATTTTTTTTTATATTTTATATTTTTTATGCATTTCGTTCTGATTTATTTATTTATTTTTAATGTTGATATGTTAATTAGGATGAGGATGGAAAAGACAGTCTTGCAGTTCAACTTGCAGATGAAGAGCACTGGGATGATCTTGTTATTATTATTGCTGTGGTATGTCTCTCTTCCATTTTACAGTCTGTTGTGCGAATCATTTTTCTGGTGAATTTGAGCAATAGACACACTATGTTGTGTGAATGATTTATTGCTCCTACTATGCTCCATTGTTTTTGTTATTTCAATCTTTATTTCTTAATTTTTTATTTTAGGTAAGTTCAAGGCAGAAGGAAACAAGTAGCAGCACTGGAATGCGTGAAACAGTCGAAACTAGTTTGCTTTTAAAACATAGAGCAAAGGTACTACTTTTTATTTATCCTTTCCCCTCTTTCAAAAGATGACCGTTGTTTTTAGCAACAGAACATTTGTGGGTTTTACATGGTCCTTTCAAGGCTCTACTTTCTCTATTTGACTTTCTCAGATTCTTTAAAATTGTATTCTGCTTTTGGGATTTGTTCTTTTCATTTTTTGGAATGAAACAGGAAGTAGTTCCAAAACGCATTCCACAAATGGAAGAAGCCATAAAAAATCGTGATTTTGCATCTTTTGCTCAATTGACGTGTGCTGAAAGTAACCAGTTTCATGCTGTTTGCCTGGACACATCTCCCCCAATTTTCTACATGAATGATACATCCCGTAGGCGAGTTCTGCTCTAGTTTTTTGGTTCTACAATATGATTTTTTTTTTTCCCATGAGCTGCTGCATTAAAGTGTTGAATATAAAATCAAAGAAACGACTATTTTTCAGGATAATCAGCATCGTTGAAAACTGGAATCGCTATGAAGGAACGCCTCAGGTTTGATTTTCTTTCTCTCCTATTTCTTTTCTGGAAAATCTTCATGACTTGTATCTAGTAACAGATTAGACCAAGGTGCCTGCAAGGCTGCAATGTTGCATATTTCTTTGTGAATGGTAATTATTTAGTATTTGATAATAAGTAATTTTTCATAAACAAGAAAAAGAAAAAACTTGAACCAAAAAAAAGAAAAACAATTTTTAAATGAAGAAAGTTTCTTTACAATTGAATATTTCAGAATGTTAAATATATTGTGAATATATTGAAGCGGAAGCATGAGAGAGAGCGGAAAGAAACAATGGACTACATTGTATTGATGTATTGATATTGATATTACAGAGGCTTCTATTTATAGAGAGGCTATGAGTGATAGGCAAGTAACCTAGTAGACTAAAGAAAGGTAAACTTAGTAGACTTAGAATACCTAATGAAGTAAATAACCCTAACATAATATTTTTAACACCCCCCCTTCAAACTCAAGGTGTAAGCTTGAGTGTGGGTAAAAGAAAGGGAAAGAAAGAGTTGAATTCACTGAAAAAGCTGCTTGTGCCGAAAGAGTTTTCGGAGTGACACCGTAAAAGTTGCTAGTGCAATTGAATTAAGTCATGCATTTGGACTGGGAACCATATACTAGTAATGGACTTGGACCGTCTCATCTGGTCGGCTAAGCTAAGTAGGGCTATCTTGCTTGGTCGGCGAAGCTGAGTTGAGAGAAGAGGGCCGGTTGAAGGGGCTAATATGCCTGAAACTCTTGGACCGTTGAAAGGTCTGACCCAAAAATTCTTAGTAGTAATGGATCGATAGCCTCGGAGAGGCAGCAGTGACCGGCTTTGGTGGCATTTGACAAGGCATAAATGGGCCGGTTGAAAGGGGCTTGTTTGGCCCGAAAACCCGTGGACCAGATAGAAATTGGTCTGACCCAAGAGTGTCTACCGCAAGAAGAATGAAACAGATTGAACTGCGTAGAAAAAGGTTGTGGAACTCAATTGAATAATGAATGAACGGACTTGAACCGCATTAAACAAGTGCCTAAATTTGGAGAAGAATCTTGTTTTTTGCCATATAGAGATGCCAAAAGCAAAAATTGACCATAAATTTGAAATCATGACGAAAAATTAAGTGGGAAACACCTAGTCAACTTTGAGAGTTGTCAAAGTGAACAGTCAACGGTCAACTCTACAGAAGTCAAAACCAAAACTCAACCAAACAAGGAGATGACGTGGCAAACGACTCCACGTGTGACTAAGGCTGACTTGTCACAGTGAGATGACGTGACATGTGCTGATTGACGTGGCCTTAGGGCTAATGTGGCGCGATGAGAGGTTGACACGTGGTTGGCAGCAAGAGGGGAAGTCTTCTGGCCCGTGTACTACACGCGCCTTGCCAGCAGCGGCGCTGTGCCGCGTGAAGCCCATGTGCAGAAACTTGGGACGGCACGTGGAGGTGCGTCAGAGATCATTCGGCGGTGTTCTTGATGAATTTTGGATGGCTGGTGGTGGATTTGTTCAATGGGAGCCTGAGTGAAGCGAATGGACCAACTGGGCGGCGCGTGGACAGAACGACACCAACTTATGGTGGCACGTGTGGGCGTGTGACCGCGTTGTTGGCGGAGCTCACGACGAATCTAGACTCGTTTGGCCTTGATCTGTCAATTGGCGCTATCACCAATGTGATCAGTGCTCTAAGGTGTGGCTCTTGGCACTTGGAATGATGCAGCGGTGCATGACAGAACCTTCGAGGAGCGTGTGGCGGTGCGTGAGTGAGCCGTTGGCAGCGAATCTTCTTCAGATCGGTAAACTTGTGCTTCACAAGCTAGAATCTGGGATTTATTTTTCCAGATGAGGCTGTGATAAAGGCGTGAAAGATATTTTGAGCGGATGACCGCTTGGCAGAGCGCGGATGACCGAAAAAGGGAGCTCGCCGGAGGGAGGGCGGGAAAACATCAAAGACATTTATTGGAGGCCACAAAAAATGGCTCTGATACCATGTTAAATATATTGTGAATATATTGGAGTGGAAGCATGAGAGAGAGGAGAGAGAGAGACAGCGGAAAGAAACAATGGACTACATTGTATTGATGTATTGATATTGACATTACAAAGGCTTCTATTTATAGAGAGGTTATGAGTGATAGGCAAGTAACCTAATAAACTAAGGAAATGTAAACCTAGTAGACATAGAATACTTAATGAAGTAAATAACCCTAACATAATATTCTTAACACATAATGCATGACTTTTTACCTAATTTTTTTTTTTTTTTTTCACTTTATAAAGGAGTCATAAAACCCTCTCATTTGCAACACACAATTCAGTTTTTAGCTTCACAAGCATTTGGTGTATTGTTAAAACAAAAAGAAACACCAAAAAGAAGGGTAAAAAAAAAAATTGTACGAACGGAAATGGAAGCTTAAAAGAAATTCATATTTTTGATGTATGTTTAATTGTAAAATAAAATTGCACATTTATAGTTAAATAAGGCCCTAAACGAAAGGAAATACAATAATTACAAAATCACATAAAATCAGCATATTTACAATAATAAATACCGTAGCAAATATTGCCATAATACGTGGAGAATATTTCTGTAATATATTGAGAATATTATGGGAATATTTTATCATATAAATAGTACGGAAATATAATATTCTAATAAGCTTGGTTAGTGTTAAATTGCTCCCTAGCGTTACTGTTCTTCATTTTATCCCATAATCCTAAAGAATGTCAATCAGACCATGCATATTGTTCCTTGATTTAAGACTTTGTATGTATGTATATATATATATATATATATATATATATGATCCAACCACTCATTTGGAGCTGTTCCTTGTATTTGTCGTCGTCTCTTTCGAAAGATGACCATTATTTTAAATCCAACCACCTGGGGTTGGATCGATTGAGGCGTCTGATCCGGTTAATGTCAGTAATCAATCACGTTGGTTTTTTTTTATTTTGCTTATGCCTAGCCCTTTCTGTCTTGTCGTTAACTATTTTGAATATGTGGTTAAGTCAAACGATTGACAGGTGGCATATACTTTTGATGCGGGACCAAATGCTGTACTGTTTGCCCGTAATAGAAAGACTGCTACCCTTTTGCTTCAGAGGCTGCTCTTCTACTTCCCTCCAGATTCATTTTCTGGTTTGAACAGGTATATAATTACTACTGCCATACATATAACACTGTGTGAAATATCAATGAATTGTTTCTTTTGCTTATTCACAGTTACATCGTTGGTGATAAGTCAATTCTAAAAGATGCTGGGATTGAGGGGATAAAGGATGTGGAAGGTTTGCCACCGCCCCCAGAAATGAAGGATAGCATTCCTTCCCAGAAATACATGGGGGATGTTAGTTATTTCATCTGCACCAGACCTGGCAGAGGCCCAGTTTTGCTTTCTGATAAGACTCAGGCTCTTCTCAATCCCCAAACCGGGCTGCCTAAGTAAGTTTTGATTGATTGTTTGTTTTCTTGAGCTTATCATAATTCCTTGTCTCTATGAGCCTTGGTGGAGTATTTCAATCAGACATCTTCTACAGTGTGCCTGTGCTCATTGTAAAATGACTGTCTGAAAGCATTTGCTAGCTGCTTGTGTTGCTTATGTCATGTAATTGTAATTTAGTTTTTCTCCTAGATAATTTAATAGGGTTTGTGTTTGGTACTTGAAAAACTATCAGAATATCATACTTGTGATCTTTTGAAAATATTATCCAGTTATGTTGACTGGGCCACTTCCAATTCTTAAGTTTTAGCATTGCTTGAACTTGATTGGTGTTTGTAGTTTCTGATATGAAGGGACAATGCACCCATGATGATCTTGATGCTACACATCCAGAAGATTGGAGTGACAAAATAAGATTGGTTTTGTTTAATTATCTGAATTGGGTCCTTTTTTTTGTTTTGTTTTGTTTTTGTTTCTTTTTAAATGGATGACTTGGTACATAATGATGTGGCATTAACATTAGGTGTTCATATAGACATTGGCGTGTCAAATGACACGCATGTAGCAGATGATAAATCATTAATTTTGATGATAAAATAATAGAGGAACCTATTTAAGACTTGGGTAAATAAAGACATTATTCTTGAAATTAAAAACTCAACAATGAAAATCCAAATCATATGAAAAATTAGGAGATAATTAAATATGAATTTTCCCAAAAAAAAAAAAAAAAAAAAACCAATGCCTAATTTTAATTATCACATCATTTTAATTGTATGTTACTCGTATGAAAATTTACAAAATAGCATTACTAAAAAAAATTATAAAATAAAAATTAATTTTTACTATATTATCATATGTAAATTGTATTGAACGATATTAGAGTGCACTTTGTGAAAGTGGGGGAAGCAACCCATCGAGGGAATAGGTGTCGCGAAGTTGCAGCGAGTATCGACGTTTTAGGACATTGTGCGGTAGCAAATGTCCAAAAACATATTCCTGCTCGAATGGCAACATAGCGCAGTGGGGATCTTACCTTACGGTACAAACACCGCAAACCAAAGACCAACATATGTGAACGTACGTCCAAAGAGACCAAATGAGATAATGATCGTTAAAAATGGTCAGCTGTCTCTATCGGTTTTTTCTTTTAAGGTGTTGTTTGTTAAACTACATTACACTCCCTCACATTATTCATCTCATTTTTTAAAATAATCAACATCAAAATATTTTCACTTTTTATATCACATTATTTATTTTTTACTATTATTTAAACAAAAAAATTAATACAAAACAAATTTTTTTCACTTTTCAATACTTTTTTCACTTTTCTATACTAATTATTACACTCATTTTCTTCTTCACCAATCATAAACGGTGCATTGTAAAAGGCTTGTTGTTTACCAAACAAGGCCTTAAACAATTTTCTCTAGTTTTCGGCACGGTTCATTCAAAAGTAAGAACAACGAAATTCCCACCATTTTGGACCTTTTTTTTTTCGGTTATTTCCTAAAGTTTTATGCATTCCTAAATAACAAATTGTTGTCGATTGTCTAGCATGGGTAATCAGATACTCAGAAAAAAAAAAATCATCTTTCAAATATATATATATATATATATATATATATATATATATATATATATATGGCTTGAAGAACTGGATATGAGTATTATAGTATGATCACTTAGGGCTTGGTTGGGTGTGCGTTTGAGGGAGACTAAAAATGTTTTTAACACTCAAAAAGTCTGAAGAAAAAAATATATGTTCGGTAAAAATAATTAAAAGCGCATTTAAGAGTTTAAAAAGCCTCAAAATGACTAAAATGTAATTTTGGTAAAAGCTTAAAAATAAAACTTTTGCGAAAAACCATTTTTGACTCAAAAGCTCTATTATTCAAACACAATCTCAAACATGCCCTAAGACTTGTTTGTGATTACGTTTAAAGAGCCTAAAAGTGCTTTTAACACTCAAAAATTTTATTTTAAAAAAAAAATTACTCGTTTGGTAAAAAAATTAAAAGTGCGTATAAGGATACAAAAAACATATAAATAACTAAAACACATTTTTAGCAAAAGTTTAAAAATAAAGTTTTTGCCTAAAAGTTCTATTTCTCAAACGCAATCTTAGCTTTGAAGGTAAAGACTCTTGATATTTTATATATTAGTTTGAAAAAAATTCATATCCAAGGACTAATTAATACGTTATAGAGAAAATGCGTATGGACAATACGGTATAATAGTACTATTGAGGATCTTAGGAACTGTACAAACCGAACAAACAAAAATGTTAAAAAAATTAAAGGTTAATAACTTTTTTGGTATCTTAGTTTTCACTTTTTTATTTTTTCCCCCCTAAGTTTTAAAACCGGACAAATATAGTACCCAACTTATGGGAAAAGACGGAATCACTACCTCCATTAGCTTCGGTCAGTCCCAAATAACGAATGTACACGTCATCGCCAGTTATATCGTGACACGTGTCCACCATTAAATAAAAAAAATAAAAAAAAGTACATCCACGTCGTTAGATAATTAAACAAAAAAGTAAAAAAATTCGATGTTTCCCTCCTTTTTCCCATTCTTCCCGTTTGTCTTTGGCCTAGGCTTCAAAAGAACCGTATTTTCCCCAAATTTTTGTTATGGGGTTTCTATTTAGGTGGGTTGATTCTCGATTGCAATTGCGATTTGGCTTACGATCTGAAGTATTATCGACCAGAGTTTGAGTTTGAGTTTGGGTGGACACTAGTAGTTTGGGTTGGAGTTTGGTGGAGTATCGTGGCTGGATTGGGTTGATTTCGGGAAGGAAATCGACCTTGTGGCATTGTCGGACCTGAGTTGAGCACGTTGGCAGAGACCTTGTACATGGGAGGAGCAAAATGGGACGACCTTGGAGAAATCGGAAAGGTCAAGGTATGTACTTTTGTAAAAAAGTTAGAGAGTAAAATAGGGAATACTTTTGCTTTACTGAACTAAATCCCCTACCAGTGGGGTGTTTTCTTAATACTATTTAGCATATGGGTTTGAGACGTTGCAATCACTTTATGGCTACCTGTGTTTTTTAGTTGTCCCTTAGTGTAGTACTTTTTGTATGTTTCGAAGCCAAGTAGAAAGTTCTCACCTTTTTCACATTGGAAACTTTAATATA
Source organism: Corylus avellana (assembly GCF_965113065.1). NCBI lineage: Eukaryota > Viridiplantae > Streptophyta > Magnoliopsida > Fagales > Betulaceae > Corylus > Corylus avellana. The sequence continues at coordinate 33,080,225 of NC_142491.1, forward strand.
TAGTTGTTGTGTTGGTTGTTAGTGGGCTATTGAAGACTTTAATATATGCTTTTGAAGACTTTTTTATTGTTGCTGCTGTAATGTGGGATTGTTTGGTGGGTGGGGGCCAATGTGCATGATAGATTGAGTTGGTACATAGGTCTGTATGTGTCTCATAAGTCCATTATTTTGTTGATGCAGGATTACCACTTACAAGATCCATTGATCTCGTTAATCACAATCATGGTTCATTTTGTAAACCATTTATGGAGTATGTAAGGGGGGAAGTGATGACTTTTCCTAATTTAGATATTTCTGTGTTAGGCTACTCAAATATTACAAACATAGTGGAAGTATACCTTGGTTATCAGTATGGAAATGTGCCTGCTCTCTATTACAAGGTTGATGATTATGAAGAAATTCGTGGACTTACAAGGAGAAATCATGTCTGACAGATGTTTAGGGTGTTTGATTGTAAGTCCAAAAACTTCCTTGTGTTTGTAGATCATGAAGATGCAGAAGTTGGTGAAAAAGAAGGTGGAGTTGTAGAAGAAGTTGGAGTTCTAGTTGGTGAAAAGGATGGAGTTGAAGAAGTTGAAGAAAAAACAGATATGGTCAATGTAGAAGAAGATGGAGTTCGAGTTGTGTTAAGTTCTAAAATATTCATATTTTAAGCCCTTAACTTACATGTGTTAATCCTTTAGTTTGGTTAATTTATGCCATTTTACTTCCTTTTTGTATATTCTTTCTTTTATAGCTTTTTAGAAGAAAAGAAAGCATTTTCATAAAAGTTCCAAGATTAAAGGGAAAATTGGGAAGACATAGAATATATGGTTAAGCTTAACCAATCATGATTAAGTTTAATCAAATAAACGAAAGGATTAAATTGAAATTTCTCAAATTGAAGTCAAAATCGGATTGGATTTAAAATTGGATTCTGCACATGTCTTGGTATTTTGATCATAATTTTCAGCTCAAATATCTGATTGAGGTGATTCAAGTGGCATTGGAAATTTAACGCAAAATTATACAAATAATTGTGAAATATCATTTTCCTAATTCTGAGCACTGCAATGCCAAAATTACCCCGCAAGATAGGAACGCAATTCTTGACGAATCTTATTCCGATTTGGACTTGGGTTTTCTCTATCTTAATTGAACTAGGACTTAAATCTCCGAAATTCCTAGGATTACTAGGGCTTCTAGGACTCTCCTAAGCCTTATAAATAGACTTCTAAGCCTCACAATTCAATAGACAATTGGAAGGAGACAACTTTGGGGAAAAGAATTGGAGGCTACTTCTAGGAGCGGTTTTCAGTTCTTTCTTTTCCTTTTCCTTTTTTCTTTTATTTTAATTATGTGTAACTAACTCTTAAAGAGAGCTAGATTGAAGCCCTAATTATATTGATTTAATATTTCAATATTAGCGCATTTGTGATAATCATATTGTGTTGCTTAACTTGATTAATTCCTGTTTTCTTGAATTCATCATATGTATGTAATTGGTCATTATATGCATGTGGTATGGACTAGTTAATTAAATCAATTTGGATGACCGGGTCCTGGGTTTAATAAGAGTAACAAAAGATATCCACGCCGGATTCTTGGCTTAATCAACACGGGAAATCGGGAGTAGACACCCATGCCCTAGGCCTCATGTGTTTGTCGATTTCCATAGATTTATGCTTTCTTAAATAACAATTTAGTAGACACCCATGCTAAATCCTTTAAGAAAGAAAAGAATTAGAGTAGATACTCATGCCTAATTTGTTGCTTAGGGAAATCAATAACTTAAGGAGTAGACACCCATACCCTTAGGTTGACAAACATTAAGTATTGACAATATGATTAGATCATTGGCATATTGCTATATTTTTTTGAGCATGATTAGCGGTGGATATCAAAACCCTACCTTTACTTTTTCATTTATCTTTTTATTTCCTTTTTCACAATATCAATTCAGTGACAAGTTGGATATTTTTAATTAATTCTAAATAAAATCAACAATCTCCGTAGGATTGACCTCGTATTTGCTGCACTATACTATTGTTTGATCTTGTGCACTTGCGAGTTAAAACGTACTAAATAATATCTATTAATTTAAGTAGTATTTAGCACAACAAGTTTTTGACGTTGTTGCCGGGGATTGTTTGATTTTGTTTGGAATTTATTTTCTTTTAATTTTTTTGTTTTAAATTTCTCTGTTTTTCTAGTTTTTCCGCAGTTCCTGTTTTATCTTTGGAGGTGCGCTTGAGCGTCCAACCAGGGCGATCGAGCGCACCTCACGGTGCGATCGATCGCACATCCAGAGAGCAACATAGTTACTATTTTAATTATAGATTTGATTTTTTCTTTTGTTTCATGTAGGGTCATTCAAGTATGCATATTAGTAAGTTTTCTTTTTAAATTTCGTTTTTATTTTCACTTTTTAATTTTAACTTTTTGGTATTTTATCTTTAATTTCACACATGTGGGGAGGCATTCCGACACCCCATGGACCATGTTCTTTATGCCATGACCCTTATCATCATGTTAGAGAATGTCTTATAATAAGACAAATTTCTAACAAAATTTTGGGCATAAGAGCACATCGTTCTCTAGACCGGGGACCGACCGCTATTTTGATTCCGATAACCCGTCATGGAGCCAACAGTCTAATCTTTCGTGGCAAGTTGAAGCTCCTAGAATTCAAGCACCACAACTTCATGAAGAGGAGCCATCTCCATAGTTCTATGGTTAATCATATTCATGTCTTAGTCCCAGTCTGTGGCAATCCATTTTCAAGATAATAGTTCGTGAAGAGGAACCATCTCCCATATATGACTATTCATATTCCTCTCCACCTCAACAATACAAAGAAAAGACACCTCCTCCGAAGAATTATGCGTTAGAAGAAGCGCATACTAGTTTAGAAGAAACTATTGAGGAGAGTTTTTGTGAGCCAAGTCTTGAGGATCCGATGGGAGAGCGTTTTGATCAAATTGGTGATGACCTAGACCTGGACAAGCTACTTGAGCATGCTGAAACTTCTAATGAGCCAAGTCTTAAGGATCCTTTGGGAGAGTGCTTTGATGAATTTGGAGGTGACCTAGACCTGGGACAAGCTACTTGAGCATGCTAAGACTTCTAATGAGCCAAGTCTTGAGGATCCATTGAATGAGCATTTTGATCAATTTGAGTTTGACTTGGATCTTGACAAGTTCCTCAAGCAAGCTAAGATGTTTAGTGAGCCAAGTCTGGAGGATCCATTGGCAGAGTACTTTGCTCAATATGAATTTGATCTGGACCTTGACATGATACGTGAGCAAGCTAAGGCCTTATTAGATTCCACTCCTAAGAACAACAAGGTAGAAGAAGAAGATGAGCAAACTAAGGTTCTAGAGGAGCTACATCGGGAAATGGAAAAGAGCACTGAGACTTCTTCAACATCAGCTCCTATTTCTGAATTACTAAGAATCCAAGAGAGAAGTCTGTTGGGGCTATGTGATGAGCAAATTGAGGACATCAAGATAGATGAATTCTCTAAGTATTATCTAGTTCATGATTCCCTCCCAGATAAGAAACTGTTGGAGAAAACTCAAAGTGATCCTCCACGATCTATAAACACTCGAAAGCATCTTTCAACAGAAAAGATTCATTCCCTTTGGTGCAAGAGAAGGAAAGACTGGTGCTTCAAGTTTAAAGTGCCACAATCTGGCTGAAGATGTTAAACTTAGCGCTCATGGGAGGCACCCCAAAGCATATCCTTTTTATTTTGTTGTTTGTTTTATTTTACTTATATTTTGTTTTGTTTTACTTTTTGTTTTATTTTACTTTAGTGTTTGAGTGTTTCAAGTCCTTGGTCATTTTTGTTACATTCTGTTACTGCGATCGAGCACAGTAACCAAATTTTGGCTGTTTTACATTTTATCAGTACGATCGAGCGCACATCACCCACACACACACCCCATTGTGCGAGTACGATTGAGCACACTCAAGCAGAAGGCCACGTGACCTATTTTAGGTCACTATTTCCCCACTTTCACCTCATATCCTCCCCTGCGTCGTTGATAAGTGCTAAAATATTCATATTTTCAGCCCTTAACTTGCATGTTTTAATCCTTTGGTTTTAGTTAATTAGTCCATTTTAATTCTTTTTTGAGTTTTTCATACTTTTACAGGCTTTTGGAAGAAAATGAAGTAAAACTAGGTGATTTGGGCTCAAAGAGAGAAGATGGAGAAAATTGGAGCTCCCTAACACTACGATCGAACGCAGTACCCGAGAGGACACAGCACAAAGCACGCCAGGAGCAATTGAGCGCATGCAAGAAGAAGGATCGATCGCAGACCAGTGATCGAGTGCACACGGGCTGCGATCGATCGCACCCGTGCGCAGGAGATACATCAAGTGGCAGCTAAAGTGTCACTTTTTCCATATTAAGGTTTTCCAACTCCCAATTGTAATAGGTCTCAAAACCTTACGAAATTCCTAGGTTTACTACTTTCTCTAGGACTTCTAAAACCTATAAATAGACCCTTAAGCCTCTAGAATTTGGAGGCTTGAGAAGGAGAAGAAGAGGAGCTCTTGAAGTTTAAGTCTCGGGTTTATTATTTTATTTTATTTTATTTTATGAAGTTGTTCAACATTAACTTTCTATGTAACTAATTTATTAGTAGAGCTAGATTGAAGCCCTAGTTATGTTTATTTAATATTTCAATATTGGCACCATTGTGATGATCTTGTTATGATATCTAACTTGATTAATACCTAGTTTCATGAATTCATCATATGTGTGTGCCTGACCAACATGTGCATGTGGTATGGACTAATTAGTTAGATCAATTTGGATGACCGAGTCCTGGGTTTAACATAAGTAACAAAAGTAATCCATACCGGGTTCTTGGGTTAATCAACATGGGGAACCGGGAGTAGACACTCATGCCTTAGGCCTCATGTATTTGTCGATTTCCACAGTTTTTATGCTTTCTTAAAAAACAACTTAGTAGACACCCATGCTAAATCCTTTAAGAAAGAAAAAAATTAGAGTAGACACTCATGCCTAATTCGTTGCTTAGGGAAATCAATAGCTTAAGAAGTAGATACCAATACCCTTAAGTTGACAAACATTAGATATTTATAACATGATCAAAACATTGGCATATTGATATATTAGCTAAATATAATTAGTGGTGGACATCAAAGCCCGACCTTTATATTATTATCAGCTCAATCAATCTCTATTCTACATAAGGAATTTATTTTTAAACGGAAATTCAGCAATCCTCGTGAGAATAATCCTGTACTTGCACCATATACTACTATGTTGACCTTGTGCAATTGCAGGTAAAACGTACAATTATTTACCTATTAATTTAGGTAGATATTTGCACAACAACCATACACACTTCACCCCCCCATCACTTGCACCTCATCATTTATCTTTTTATTTTGTTTTGTTTAGTGTGTTTTAAGTTACTCTTTTTATTTATCTTTAGTTTTGTTTCTTTTTAATTTTTTTTTTTGTGTTTTCTTATTTTGCAAGGACAAGTGTGCTTCGGTCCAAGTTTGGGGGTGTGCTATGAGTTATGCTATTCTAGACAGTTTCGTCCATATCCCGGGTAAATTCTTTCCATGTTATAGACACATTGGGGACAATGTGTAATTTAAGTTTGGGGGTATGGGAGACATCTCACACAAACTTTGTCCCAACTTTATTTTGTTGTTTATGAAAAAAGAAAAGAAAACAAAAAAAAAAAATTCCCAGTTTTATTTTATTTTTTATTTTTGTTATTATCAACTCAATCAATCTCTATTCTATTTTTTAAAATCTTTATTTTTGTTGTTCATGTTTACTTTAAAATTTTGATTGATCTTAAAAATTGTGATTTTATTTCATTGGTGAGCTTAAAATTTTGAATACATGATCTGATAATTGAGTTTTTCAATTTGATTACTTGCTTAGGACAGTTGAGAATTCACATGTTTGATCTGATCTTACACAAGCACATTAGCACATAATTTGTGGGGGTATGATATGAAGTCTGATGTGTGTGTTTCTATGTCTTGGGTGAAACTGAATAATTTATTAGATGAATACTTTGGCATATATATATGTGTGTGTGTGTGTGTGTGTGTGATAAAAAAAAAAAGAAAAAGAAAAAAGAAAATCTTTGATAAGTTTTTCACTAAGTAACTGGACCTCTACCTCAAAGCATTGAGTGTTCACGTCAAAAGGTGAAAATTTTTGATTTGATTGATGTCATGGTTAGTTTGGTTTTGTAGCCTTTTTGACTCAAGTTAATAAGTCGTCCTAGGGGTGGGTGTCTCTACACCTAATGCCCTAAAACCATCTGGTTTGAGAGTCATTGACTTAACACTCGTTACATGGATCAATTAGAAAGCTTAAGGGAACCAAACATTGCACAACATGACCAAAAAAAAAAAAAAGAAAGGGAAAGAAATATGCCATTGTTGTTCATTCTAATAGGGATTTCAGTGAACTTTGAGATGGGAAAACATTGCACATTGGAAATACTTGGAAGAATCATAATTTTGTGTTAGTTCACTTTACACTGTTTTCAAACTTGTGATGTTTTAGCATGTCCTTCGTAAGTAATTGAATTTTGAGATTCCAATTCATTGTAAAGATGGAGTTTATCATTTTAAGCTTGCTAATGAATGAAAATCATTATCTTGAAGTGATACTTTAATTTTTGGAATAACATGAACTGTGCATGATGTTTGTGGATAGCATTTATGGAAAACTCTCACGAGACTCCACTCGTCCTTTAGAGAATTTCTATGGGTTTAAAAGGCTTGTTGCATACGCTAAAATGCAATCATACATCCTACAAAAGATGGATTTATCTTTTTGTTTTCAGTTTTCCATTTAATTTTTAGTTTTGTATTGCTAAGGAACTAGGAATATTAAGTTGGGGGGTGTGTCAAGTGCTAAAATATTCATATTTTAAGCCCTTAACTTACATGTGTTAATCCTTTAGTTTGGTTAATTTATGCCATTTTACTTCCTTTTTGTATTTTCTTTGTTTTATAAGTTTTTGGAAGAAAAGAAAGCGTTTCCGGAAAAGTTCCAAGCTTAAAGGGAAAATTGGGAAGACCTAGAAGATATGGTTAAGCTTAACCAATCATGGTTAAGTTTAATCAAATAAAGGAAATGATTAAATCAGAATTTCTCAAATTGAAGTCAAAATCGGATTGGATTCAAAATTGGATTCTGCACACGTCTCGGTATTTTAATCATAACTTTCAGCTCAAATATCTGATTGAGGTGATTCAAGCGGCATTGGAAAGCTAACTCAAAATAATACAAATCATTGTCAAATAAAATTTTCCTAATTCTGAGTGCCGCAATGCCAAAATCACTCCGCAAGATAGGAACGCAATTCTGGACGAATCCTATTCCTATTTGGATTTGGGCTTTCTCTATCCTAATTGGAAGACTTAAATGTCCGAAATTCCTAGGATTACTAGGGCTTCTAGGACTCTTCTAAGCCCTATAAATAGACCTCTAAGTCTCACAGTTCAATAGACAATTGGAAGGAGACAACTTTGGAGAGAGGAATTGGAGGCTATTTCTAGGAGCGGTTTTCGGTTCTTTCTTTTCCTTTTCCTTTTCTTTTATTTTAATTATGTGTAACTAACTCTTCAGGAGGGCTAGATTGAAGCCCTAATTATGTTTATTTAATATTTCAATATTGGTGCCTTTGTGATAATCATATTGTGTTGCTTATCTTAATTAATTCATGTTTTCTTGAATTCCTCATATGTATGTGATTGACCATTATATGCATGTGGTATGAACTAGTTAATTAAATCAATTTGGATGACCGAGTCCTGGTTTTAATAAGAGTAACAAAAGATATCCACATCGGATTCTTGGATTAATCAACATGGAGAACCGGGAGTAGACACCCATGGCCTAGGCCTCACGTGTTTGTCGATATCCACAGATTTATGCTTTCTTAAAGAACAACTTAGTAGATACCCATGCTAAATCCTTTAAGAAAGAAAAGAATTAGAGTAGACACACATGCCTAATTCGTTGCTTAGGAAAATCAATAGCTTAAGGAGTAGACACACATACCCTTAGGTTGACAAACATTAAATATTCACAATATGATTGGATCATTGGCATATTGCTATATTTTTTGAGCATGATTAGTGGTGGATATCAAAGCCATACCTTTACTTTTTCATTTATCTTTTTATTTCCTTTTTTCACAATATCAATTCAGTGACAAGTTGATATTTTTAATTAATTCTAAATTAAATCGACAATTTCCGTGGGATTGACCTCGTACTTGTTGCACTATACTATTGTTTGATCTTGTGCACTTGCGAGTTAAAACGTACTAAATAATATCTATTAATTTAGGTAGTATTTAGAAAAACAAGTTGACAAACATAGTTGGGCTATTGTTGAAGTTCCAGATGGTTTTATAAATATTAATGGAGAAGGCGGGTATGGACATGAGTTTGTGGATCATGAGGATAATCATGGATATGAAGAGGTGCTTATGAAGGAGATAAAAAAAGAGATGGTTGAGCAAAATGTCAAAGAGATAGAAAAACAAATGAAGCAACAAAAGAAGGTTGAGCAAACTTCTTCCAGGGAGAAGAAAAAAGGGAAGATGCAGTCCACTGGCAAGCAGTCCACACACAAGTAGCCTCCATGTCATGTATATGACGAAGATGACCAGGATATAGATGAAGAAGATGATTAGGATGAAGTGGATATTCAACCTCTTCTATTAACTGATTTTGAAGATACTGATTGAAGGGAGGATGACATTTATGTCCATCCCAAAAATGAAGAAGTTCTACGGGCGGTAAAGGAGGTTGCAATGAAGTGGTTCAAGCTATTGGGTGAAGAATCATCATCAGCTCCTAAGGAGGTTAACACTGGAAAGGGCAAACTGAAATAGCCGAATGAAGAGGGTGTGGAAAGTCCTGAACTGCTCAGCCTAGAAAGTGAAGATGATGATGATGAGGATGTTGAAGGTACAACCAAAAGAAAAAGAAAAAGGAGAAAGTATCCGGAATGGCATGGACTGTAGGATCTGAAAGAGAATGTTGAAATATATGTGAGATAGTTATTTGCAAACCCATCTGAGTTTAAAGAGGCAATACAGCTGTATGCAGTACATAATTGCTTCGATTACACATACATGCATAATGAGAAAAAGCGTGTTTCAGCCTATTGTAAGAAAAAATGTGGATGGAGAGTATATGCGTCATGGAAGAGTAATACGAAATATTTTCAAATAAAGACATTAGAAAAATTTAATAATGGTGGAAGTCATTACTTTAATAAAAGAGCGTCAATCAAGAGGGTAGCACACCGATACATTTATAGCTTCAGAGATCAAGCAAATTGGAAGACTAGTGCTTTGAAAGAGGCGGTTCGAGGGGATTACAATGTGGAGCTAACTTTGCTTCCTTGCCACTGTGCCAAACGAATGGCATTGAAGTTATTAACTAGATTGGATGATGAGCAGTACAAACTTACGAGAGCGAATTGTAATGCAATACATAAGTGGAATTCTAGTAGCTCAACTTACATACAAAGAAATGGGCTATTCTTCAAAAGGATGTACGTTTCCTTAGATGCTTGTAAGCGGGGTTTCTTGGTTGGATGTAGGCCGATGATATGTGTGGACGCCTGCTTTATAAAAGGTGATGTGGCATTTTTGTATCCAAAAATATCAATAATAAAAATAACCACTCGCAATAAGACGAATCTTTGTAGGATACGGCAATAGAGAGGGTGTCGAACCTCAAGGACTGCAGGGGTTTAATTATCAAAATTTAAAAAGATTAAAGTTAACTTAATTAAAATGAGATTTAATTTGATTTGCTTAAAAACTAAAGTGCATAAAAATTAAAAAGAGTAAATATATGAGAGAGAGAGAGTAGGGTATTGATTTCACCTCTATCCGCACAACAATGGCTAATCATAATTAATCCCAGAAATTCATTCTATACATGTTATAAATAAACACGAAACAACCTTATTAAAGAATAAGCATAATCTAACTTCGGTTGACACGGATCGTCCACCTAACCACTAAGATGTGGTACGACCCGTCTTCCCTAGGTATAAATTATCAAATTCTATAACAGGATACATACAATCAATGAATACGTATAACCCATCTTCGGTGGGCACGGACTGTCTACCTAAATTACACTAAACTAGGGTGTAGTACAATTCGTCTTCCCTGGGCATGGCCTATCAAATCCTATTAATCATATGTCAATTAAACCCATTGTATAACCATCATCCTCATAATCACAGAAAACAAGAATGATTTGAGATCAATAAAAGTAAAATACTTTCTAGGACAAGAGAAGAATTTCACAAATATTGATTTTGAAATTTAAGAACAATTGCATTTAATAATTAAGAACAAAATCAAAAGATAGCAATTCTCATAGTTATACAATCAACATGCATAAATTGAAAATATAGAAATTAAATACAATCAAACCATTGTGCTTGGATAGGGTTATATCAACACTCCACGAAGGGGTTTAGCCACTCATGATCTTCTAAGCTTCAAAAACAAATTTCTGATTTCTAGCTTTAGGAAGCGGTGTGTCTGTTTACAATGTTTAGAGCCCTATTTATAGGGATTAGGAGAGTCCAAGAATCCCTAGTAATCCTATAAATTTCAGAGATTTAAGTCCAAGTCCAATTAGAATAAAGAAAACCTAAGTCCAAATCAGAATAGGATTCGCCCAAAATTGCGTTCCTATATTGCGGGGCGATTTGGGCATTGCGGCGCTCTGAATTAGGAAAATATTATTTCATAATGATTTGTAGAAATTTGAGTTAGCTTTCCAATGCCGCTTCAATCACATAAATCGAATATTTGAGCTGAAAGTTATGGCCAAAATACCGAGACATATGCAGAATCCAAATTTGAATCCAATCCGATTTTGACTCCAATTTCAAAAATTTCAAATTAATCCCTTCCTTTATTTGATTAAACTTAATCATAACATATAGGTCCTCTGTTATAATTGGCTAAGCTTAATCATCTCAAAGTGTGCTTTTAAGCCCAAAATCAATGGAATTAATTGCATCTTTATTTATAACCTGAAAACACAAAAACAAAACAAAATCAAACAAATAACAACACTATGGAATTAACATATGCAAATTAAGGGGCTTGAATGTGCAACATTCGGTGCTTATCACACCCCCAAACTTACATATTGCTAGTCCCTTAGCAATACAAAATAGAAAATAAACTAAAAAACAAAAAGATAAGTTCATCTTTCGTGGGATGTACGATTGTATTTAGCGTATGCAACAAGTCTTTTAAACCCCTAGGCATTCCCTAGAGGACGAGTGAAGTCTCGTGAGGGTTTTCCAGGAATGATACCTACAAACATTGTCATCATTATGTCATTCAAAAGGATAAAGCATCACAAAAATAATGGTTCTCATTCATTAGCAAGTTTAAAATTATAAACTCTATCTTCAAAATTCCAAAGAATTTACAAGTCAAATCACTTACAAATGGCAGATTGAGATACACAAATTTCAATTAGTGCAACGTGAACTAACACATAGTCATGAGGCTTCAAAATAATTCCAATATAAATGAATCACCATCTCAGAATTCATTGGACTTCATATCAAATGAAACAACCAAGGCATACATTTTTTTTTTTTTTTTTTTTTTTTTGGTTGTAGGCTTTGCAATGCTTAGCTCCCTTAAGCTTTCTAGTTGACCCATGTATCGAGTGTTAAGTCAATGTCTCCCAAACACAATGGCTTTAGGGCATTAGGTGTGAAGACACCCCTAAAGACTTACTAACTCGAGTCAAAAAGGCTATGAAACTAAGCTAGCCATTTTATTAATCAACCCAAAAATTTCACTTTTTGACGCGAACACTCACTACTTAATGAAGCAAGAGGTCCGGTTACTCAGTGAAAAATTCAAACTTGATTTTTATTTTTTTTATACATGTATAGCATGCCAAAGTTATTCATCCAATATGTCACCCAACAGAATTCAAGACATTGAAAACAAACATAATTGGTCTCAAAATTCATACCTCACAAACATGTGCTAGTGTGCTCAAGATAGATTTAAATTGAAACAAGAAGCATCTCATGTTGCCGAAAGTAAGTAACAAGACTCAAAATTCCTAAGTCATATGATCATGTGTTCATAACTTTAAGCCTATCAATGAAATTTAAACCAAAATCGAAGCTCAACCATATACTTAAGAATGACATAACAACAAAAATGGACCATGTTTTATTTTTTCATACCCCCAAACTTGAATCGTACATTGTCTCCAATGTATGTATAGAACTAAAGAATAAGATCAAGAGTATATGAATACCTGAATGAGCAGATGTGGGCATATCATACCCCCAAACTTGTATGCAAAAACAAATCCCTAAAAAAAAAGTGATACTCCAACCAAATACCAGTCAAGTGCAACACATTGTTGTATAAATATAAACAAAGAATGAAACAACAATGGATAAAGTAAACCTGGATGGAGATCATGTACCCTGGTGGAATGAGATTCAAGTACACAGAGCCTGCACTTGATCCTATGAAACTGACTCACCGAGTCAAAATATATGGAATCTGCCAAGTCAACGGAATCCACATCCTTGATGCACGCAGTGTTCTCCGACCCTTAAGTTTAAACTTGAAGCACCAATCTTTTCTTCTCTTAGACTAAAGAGAATAAATTTTACCCACAAATAGGTAATTCCAAATGTCAGCATATCGAGGTAGATCCCTCTGAGTACTCCCAAGCAATTTATCATCCAAAAAGGAATCATGAATTGGAATAAAATGGGAAGAATACTTAGGGAGTTTTTCTACCTCAATGGTCTCTTTTTGCTTGTCTAACAGCCCTAACAGACTACCCTCCTAGCCTCTTGGTAAGTCATAAGAAATAATGACCGGGATAGTGTCATCTGTCCCTAAAAATGAAGATTTCAGATTATCTGGAACAGAGGCTCGAGGCTCATATGGCATCTCGGGAATAGGAGGTTATGGTGAAGAAGCCTTAGTGCTCGCTTCCTTGTTTTTTTCCCGATGTAGATCCTGTGGGACCTCAATTTGCTCCTCCTTCCTTTCTTCCACGTGGTTTTCGACCACCTCTCCACCCCTCAGTGTGAGGATAGCTTGCTCATGACAAGAAGTACTTTCTTCCTCCATGTAGTGTCCATCAGGATTGGCCACCAGCTGACTTTGAAACTCTTCTTCTTCCATTCTATTGAGGTGGTTGATGATTTGTTCAACATGAGCTTCCATTCTGGCATTTATCTCGGCGAAGAATTGAGGAGTATAAAGTTCCTGTTGAGATTTCACCGTTTGCTTTATCTCACCCGCTAGCTCACTCATCATTTTTAGCATCCGAGCCTCAAAATTAGACTCTGAGAGAGATGGTGCGGCCTGGTATATCTGTTGTGGAATTGCTTGATATTGAGGAGAATAGGATTGATCATTGAATTGCGGATATGCCTGATGGTACAGTTCATGACGTTGTGGAGCATAATTCCCAGGAGCTTCAGCTTGCCACGAGAGATTAGACTGGTTGCTCTACGCCAGGTTATAGGGATCAGAATAAAGGTCATTCCTCGGTCTAGAGAACGGTCTGTTCATATGCTCATAAGAATAATTAGAAGATTGTCCTGCTGTAGGACAATCTCTAACATGATGATAAGGACTATAGCAATATGAACATGGTCCATGGGGTGTTGGAATGCCTCCCCACATGAACTAACTAATAGAATTAACATAAAATAACAACAGAAAAATAAAAACAAAAACTCACAAATGGCCCTTAGGTGCACTTAGGGTTTTGGATGCAGGTTGCCGCAAGTGTGCTCGAGCATAGTGTTGTAGATGGGTGCGAGTGTAGGAGGGGAAGGCTCGAGTGTTGCTGGCTTGATTCCTACTGAATTGCGTCCGTGCGCTCGATCGCAGTCACAGAGAAGGCAGCTACGGACCTGTTTGCAAATTCTAAAAAAAAAAATAAAAAACAAACACAACAGAATTAAAATTAATCCTTAAAATTTGACAATAAAACCGTTAAGCAGTCCCCGACAATGTCGCCAAAAATTGATGTGGCATTTTTGTGTCCAAAAATATCAATAATAAAAAAAACTAATCGCAATAGGCCGAATCTTTGTAGGATACGGCTATAGAAAGGGTGTTGAATCTCAAGGACTACAGGGGTTTAATTATCAAAATTTAAAAAGATTAAAGTTAACTTAATTAAAAGGAGATTTGATTTGATTTGCTTAAAAACTAAAGTGCATAAAAATAAAAAGAGTAAATATATGAGAGAGAGAGAGAGAGTAGGGTATTGACTTCACCTCTATCCGCACAACAATGGCTAATCATAATTAATTCTAGAAATTCATTCTATACATATTATAAATAAACAAGAAACTACCTTATTAAAGAATAAGCATAATCTACCTTCGGTTGGCACGGATCGTCCACCTAACCACTAAGATGCGGTACGACCCGTCTTCCCTAGGTATAAATTATCAAATTCTATAACAGGATACATACAATCAATGAATAAGTGTAACCCATCTTCGGTTGGCACGGACTGTCTACCTAAATTACACTAAACTAGGGTGTAGTACAATCCGTCTTCCCTAGGCATGGCCTATCAAATCCTATTGATCGTATGTCAATTAAACCCATTGTATAACCATCATCCTCATAATCACAGAAAACAAGAATGATTTGAGATCAATAGAAGTAAAATACTTTCTAAGACAAGAGAAGAATTTCACAAAAATTGATTTCGGAATTTAAGAACAATTGCATTTAAAAATTAAGAACAAAATCAAAAGGTAGCAATTCTCATAGTTGTACAATCAACATGCATAAATTGAAAATCTATAAATTAAATACAATCAAACCATTGTGCTTGGATAGGGTTACATCAACACCCACGAAGGGGTTTAGCCGCTCATGATCTTCTAAGCTTCAAAGACAAATTTATGATTTCTAGCTCTAGGAAGTGGTGTGTCTGTTTACAATGTTTAGAACCCTATTTATAGGGATTAGGAGAGTCCTAGAAGCCCTAGTAATCCTAGAAATTTCGGAGATTTAAGTCCAAGTCTAATTAGGATGAAGAAAACCTAAGTCCAAATCGGAATAGGATTCGCCCAGAATTGCGTTCCTATATTGCGGGACGATTTTGGCACTACGGTGCTCCGAATTAGGAAAATGATATTTCACCATGATTTGTATAAATTTGAGTTAGCTTTCCAATGCCGCTTGAATCACCTAAATCGAATATTTGAGCTGAAAGTTATGGCCAAAATACTGAGACGTATGCAGAATTCAAATTTGAATCCAATCCGATTTTGACTCCAATTTGAAAAATTCCAAATTAATCCCTTCCTTTATTTGATTAAACTTAATCATAACATATAGGTCCTCTGTTATGATTGGCTAAGCTTAATCATCTCAAAGTGTGCTTTTAAGCCCAAAATCAATGGAATTAATTGCATCTTTATTTATAACCTGAAAATACAAGAACAAAACAAAATCAAACAAATAACAACACTAAGGAATTAACATATGCAAATTAAGGGGCTTGAATGTGCAACATTCGGTGCTTATCAAAAGGTGAACATGGTGGGCAGCTACATGTTGCCATTGCACGGGATGAGAATGATGACATCTTCCCAATAGCATATGCTATACACAAGACTGAAAGTAGAGAATACTTTGTTGGAGGATATTGAGAATCCAAGGGAGCACACATGGTGATTTATGTTTGACAGACAAAAGGTAACAACCTAACATCCTAATTGAATGAATACTTGATTAAATTGTGCTAATAACATGTGTTAATTAAATTGTGGTTTTCTTACACAGGAACTGATGGATGCCATGGAGTACCTGATACCTAATGTGGAACACAGGTTAGGTGTGCGACATTTGCGTGCAAACTTCAAGAACAGGGGTTACAAGGGCAAAGCATATAAGGATGCATTGTGGGGTGCAGCTCGAGCAGCAAATGAAAATCAATTGAAGTACTACATGTCAGTGATAAAAGGAAGGGATACTACAGCCCATGAATACATCACTAAGGTGAACCTAAAGTTGTGGTCAAGGCATGCTTTCAGGGAGATCAATTGGAGTAACATACTTCTGAACAATAGAACTGAGACTTTCAACGCATAGGTACTTGAAGCTAGAGATCAGCCCATTCTTACTGGCATGGAGATGATAAGGCGGCAATTGATGAATCAGATTATCTAAAAAAGAAATGGTGTAGCAACGTCAACCAATATTATTTGCCATAAGATTGTGAAAAAGTTAGATAGGAACAAGTCAGATGCTAGGAATTACATCTCCCACTGGAGTAACGACTTGACATTTGAGGTTAACCACAATCATGAAGCTAGTCAATTTGAAATCGAGAACCTGTGGATATGGTAGGTGGCAAAAGAATGGGATCCCATGCCCTCATGCTTGCTGTGCAATTTACCAAAATAGAAAAACTCCAGAAAAGTATGTAAGTGACTGGTACTTAATGGATACGTATAAGAAGTCATATGCATATAGCATTGAGCCGATGCCTAGCCCTAAAGATTGAGCTATTGACAATGATGAGGAAGTCACACTGCCACCTTTACCCAAAAAACAACGAGGTAGGCCGAAGAAGGTGAGATGAAGAGGAGCTGATGAAAACGAGCCTGATGAAAGTATTAAGGTGAGTCGAAAGGGTATGATGTGCGGTGTGGAAACTGCAATCAGCTGGGCCACAACGTTAGAGTTGCACCCGACGACAGAATCCAAATAGGAAGATATACAAATGAATTGGCTTATTAGAAAAAAGCCTTGTTCTAAAGGAGATAGACAAAAAATGCGTGTAAGAAGCCACAACCGAACACTGACACTAAGGTACATTTCTACATAATACTCTAGGGTAGTTTGACATTTGATATTTTAAATGTTTTCCAAATTGATTTTTTTTTATTATATGGTGTGATAGGGAGGTACCTTATAGACAATGCATCCAACTGACATACCCCAACCAACTGCCACCCCAAGTGGACAAAGTAAGAGTTTCATCAAGATGGTAGGTAGAAGGTCGGCTAGGCTATAAACAATGGTGAGTTCATCAATTTTGTTTGTTGTGTGCATAGTATTAATTGTATTGCCTATGTTTCTTGCAGGCTAAGCCATCATAGCCAGTGGGGCAACACCAACCTCATCCACAGTCAACACAATTCAGGGCAACACAATAGGGAATGTAGTTGGAATGTGACATGGAGATGTAATTTTTTGAGCACTTTTGGATGTTACTTAATGGAAGTTTGTGGCATAATTGTATTGACAATGTGGCATATAGGAATTATGGTTTTTTGTGTTTTTTGGTGACATTGTGGTTAATGGAAGTTTGTGACTTAGTTTATTTGGAATTTATTGCATATTTAGATGTTTTAGTTGGAATGTACATGATGTGGTCCAGATTGTGAAAGTACTTATTTAGTTGGAATGTTCATGATATGGTCCGGATTGGGTTAATAAACAATGTGGAAGGACTTGTTTACTTATAATTTAGGGAAATTATATCTAAAATCCTTAAGTAAACGCGCTTTTATTAAAAACTCTCTGGGTATTTTTTTTTGAAAATTTAGTCCATGGGTCACTCGAAACTATAGAAAACTCCCTATCGTCAATTTTTGTTAATTTCCGTTAGTCTACTCAAAACTCACCGTTTTATCTGATTAAAATATTATTTTTTTATTAATTTAATTTAAAAAATTCAATCCTAAAAAAAAAAAAAAAAATTTGAAGGGTGGCCAGGGGTGACGGTGCCACCCCTTGCCACCCCCCCCCCCCCCAACCCCTATGGGGTGGCAGTAAGCCACCCCAGGGGTGGTTCGCCCACCCCTGAGGTGGCTTGCGGCCACCCCCAGGTGGTTTGGGGTGGCCCGCAGGCCACCCCTCCACCCATGGGGTGGCCGCGAGCCACCCCAAGCCACCCAAGGGGTGGGTCGAGCCACCCCATGGGTGGAAAGGGGTGGCCCGCAGGCCACCCCAAACCACCATAGGGGTTGGGGAGGGGGGGGGGGGGGGCCACCCCTGGCCACCCTTCAATTTTTTTTTTTTTTTTAAGATTGAATTTTTTAAATTAAATTAATAAAAAAATAATATTTTAATCAGATAAAACGGTGAGTTTTGAGTAGACTAACGGAAGTTAACAAAAATTGACGGTAGGGAGTTTTCTAGTAGTTTCGAGTGACCCAGGGACTAAATTTTCAAAAAAAAATACCCAGGGAGTTTTTAATAAAAGCGCTTTTACCTAAGGATTTTAGATATAATTTCCCTATAATTTATGGCATATTTGGATGTTTTAGTTGGAATGTACATGATGTGGTCAAGATTGTGAAAGTACTTGTTTAGTTGGAATGTTCATGATATGGTATGGATTGGGTTAATGGACAATGTGGAAAGACTTGTTTACTTGAAATTTATGGCATATTTGGGTGTGGTCCAAATTAGACCAATATGCATTGTTAGAGTATGGTCCAAATTAGATCAATATGCAGTGTACATTCCAAATGGTCCAAAATTGGTCATATTTGGAATATACATGGTATGCTCAAATTATGGTCAATATTTGGAATGATTTGGTCAATTAAGTTGTACAGTATTGACAATGTTTAGTTGGAATGTTTATGATATGGTCCGGATTGGGTTAATGGACAATGTGGAAAGACTTGTTTACTTGGAATTTATGGCATATTTGGGTGTGGTCCAAATTAGACCAATATGCATTATTAGAGTATGGTACAAAATAGATCAATATGCAGTGTACATTCCAAATTGGTCATATTTGGAATATACATGGTATGCTCAAATTATGGTCAATATTTGTAATGTCAATAATTTGGTCAAATTAAGTTGTACAGTATTGACAAAACATTTAGTTAATTAGTGCAATAACACAAGAGTTTATAACTAATCACTTGCATAAATACCTACATTACAAAACACTCATTTACTTAGTGCACTAATGCCAATCAATATTATTATCAACCATGACAACAATAAACCAAACATGAGAAATTTCTCTCTTGCCCTATATACATGCTTCTCCTTTTCTAAGTAGGTAAGCATTTCTAATTGTTTATCATTCTCCTTCTCCAACTGATTTACCCTTGCAATGTAGCCATCACGTTTAGTCTCAAGGTCTTTCACCATTGCCAAATACTGACAATTTTCATTCTCTAGCTCTTTCACCTTATCTAATAGTGCAGGAATAACTTTCATACCCCTTTCTCAAATTGGTTTGTTGATCCATTTGAAAAATCGACATGCTGCTTTTCTCTACATATACATAAAATATCAAAATATCAATCAAACCATTACACTCACTTCATGCAGGAATAACTTTCAAACCAATATGCATTGTGCAATGAAACTACTCACGTTAGAATCATAGGTAGCACAACCCCAAAATCTCCTTCCAGGGTATTCTAGAGTCCAGGATATCTTCAAAGGTGCAGGTAACGAGCAATAACAAACCTAGGACATTTGAGTATAGTCCACCGAAGAAGACCCAGATGCAGATGATGACTTCATCAGCTGCTAAGGAAAATAGCGTGAACCCTAGCTTAATTTCGGTACAATATTCACCAAAAAAAACCAAAGCTGAAATTTGGGTACAGTATCCACCGAAAAAACTAAAGCTCAAGATTGGTTTGAGTAGATACCTTATCCAAGCCGAGAGAAGATTCCTTTCCTTTGGATTTCCGTAATCGACTTGAAGACATTTTCTTCTCTGCGCCTTCCAGTATGAGTTCTCAAGGTCAACGATGGAAGGCAGTTCAATATCCCTTATGCATGCATCTGCAAACCATATTGAAGCGCGATCTAGGGACAATCGATTTAAGCTCGATTCTAGGGTTCAAGTCATTTAGAGATAACTAAGTATGTAGCTCTAGGTTGAAGAAGAAGAATAAGGAAGGTAATAGAAGGAAAGGGAGCTCGACCTTACCATACCTACGAGTGAGACTAATCTAAGCTCAATTCGAGTAGCAAGAGAACGGATTGTTGAGCTCGTAGTTTAGGGTTCATGCAATTTAGGGGTAAATGGAGAAGAAAGCTCAGGTTTAAAGGAGGAAGAGGAATCCTGTTAGCTTATGTGGAACCAAGTGACAGATGTCGCCATTATAGCGTAGTTACATGGCAATGACGAGGACTTTCGTTAGTGGGACTGATGGAAAATGAAGGAGGTAGTGATTCCGTCTTTTCTCATAGGTTGAGTACTAGATTTGTCCCGTTTTAAAACTTAGGGGGGAAGAAATAAAAAAGTGAAAACTGAGGTACCAAAAAAGTTATTAACCCAAAAGTAAAAGCCGACCAAAGAGCATTATGGCCATTATTTTAGAGAAATTAAACATGTATCATTTGGTGATTTTCTCAAACAAATTACTTGTTTTCTATCGATGTCGAAGAATTACAAGACAAGTGATGTAAGTCGATCTATTCAAACTTTGGACTGAATTAACAAGAGGACCGGCCAAATCGAAATTCAGTTTTACAGTGTTACCCACTTAATTACCCGGCAGTCAAGTGTGAAGTAAATTGACGAATGCTTTTTCTTGCTCTCCACCTATATAGACTTTTTGTGATTCACAACGCCATTTTCGTAAATAACACTCATGGTAAACGATTCAGCTGTTGAAACATTCATACTCGGGTGGGGGGAGCCCATGTATGAACTTTACCCACCAAAACCAATTTCCTCAACTGTGTTAAAGCTAATAATTGCATGTGAATGACTAATTCAAAACTTGTAAATGTTCACATTTAATTAAGGAACTTGAAGGAGGTTTATATAAGGAGCTAGCTCAAACCCTAAACCCCAATTTACCCGATTTTCTAACACTCGACCCTAAAGAGACAAAGAGAAGGAGAGAAAGGCCAATCTCTTGAGAGTGTACTCCTATAGCTTGGAAAGCTTATACCTTTAAAGTGTGCAATGTCATATCCAATTATATAATGGCACACGTCACCCATAATAAAATATATATAAAACTAAAAATTTCAAATTTAAAAGTGAATCTAATCTAAAAACTATTTTTTTTTTTTAATTTAAAAAAAAAAAAAAGGTTGGAAGAGGGGAAGGGGTGGCCAAGCCACCCCCTTTGGCCAAATGGGGGGTGCCCTCCTTTTGGCTAAAATTTCTCAGTAAGACAAAAGAAACAGGATTCCTTTAGATTCAATAGTCGGAGAGCCACTAGCGCGAGTGAGCACAAGCCTATATATATTGGGTCTTGGAATCCTGGCAAGTTTTCATGGTTGTTTGGCATACTAGGCTTCTCCAGGAAGCAAATGGCCAAGAATCTGAGTGACCCTATGCCCGTCTCTAATGCGGGGGCTTAGTACAATGACGGAGCCATTTGTAGGGTTTGATGGAAGAACAGAGAGCAAGCTAGCAGATCAGGAAGCGTCATAGTCATGGCCTAATTGAGCAAAGTTGTGAGCATGAACAATGGTAGAGATAGGGTTTGGAGGATGAGGACCTGAAATGAATTTTTGGGGTTGGTTGTGCCACCCCCTAGGCCTATTTGACTAATGGGGGTGGTGGCCATGGAACCACACGCACTTCCAGCCGTTTTTTTTTTTTTTTAGTTTATAATTTTTATAAATCATGTTAAAAAGTGTCATGTTAAAATCATGTTTAACAAAAGAAACAATCTCCTTTAATCAACATGTTTAACATGATTTAAGCTTAACTTAACTCAGTTATCTTACTTTTAATTTGAGGGAAGCTGTAAAGATTGAATTTTAATTAATTAGCTGTGTTGTCACTGCTTCCATTTTCTAGTCTTTCTTAATTATTGAAATTCAAGCCACGAGCAAACGCCATTCAAATTATAATAATAAAACTATTCAGAAGTTATACTGTTGACCCATTCATAACTTGGAGCGCAATTGCGCATGCATGTAAGCTAAACTATTTGTTCTCAAGGGATAACTCAATTGGCTAGAAACCATGCCTTATAAAGTGGAGGTCACTAGTTCGAATCTCCCTTTCCACTTTTGTGTGGACATGTAAAAAAAAAAAAAAAAAAAATTGTAAGCCAAACTATTTGAAAACTCCTGGGTCAACAACGATGACGTCAGTGCCCACCAAGACCCTGACGAGTCCAAAAAGACTTGTACCAACTTTAATTTTAACACTATAAATACCTTCACCTGTTAATAAACATTCACAAACACTCAAAACCTCTCCTCCAAGAGTGAAATATATAACAAAACCTCTCACGTACGTACAACTTATAATTTCGAGCAAAAGTTTCATCCATTCCAGCTTAAGATGAATTCCAGAAAGACAATAACCCTTTTGATCATCTTTGTCATCTTCGCGGCTGTCTTCAACCATGCGAGCGTTGAAGCAAGCAGAGTGTTGTTAGAGGATTTTGCGAGTGCGAACCACCTGGATACATATTCCTCTGTCTATGAGAAGGCAAAGCGCAACATGGCGTATTGGCTCGAGCGGTTGCCATCCGGACCAAGCCCAGGAGCCGGTCACTAGTTTTTTTGCAAGTTCGGAATGTCTTATAAAATTTTTTTTAATGAAATGTATATTGTTTCTAATTCCTAGTTTGTTTTCTTTTTGAAAAATAACACAACGTCTACTGCTGTACTTCTGAGCTGAGGAGACAAATCTATTTTAAAAAAGAGAAATACTACATCTACTATTATTCTTCTAGAAAATGACGGATCCACTTGAGGACCTGAATGGGACGTGGCCCCTTCAAAAGTTGTAAAAAAAAAGTTACTCTTAAAGAAATCTTGAATTGGAAGGGTTGAATAAAAATAGGACTATCCTCTATCCACACTCGGTTAAATGATTGTTGAAGAGCTGCTTTCATCAAACAGTAAGCTGCTTCATTTACTTCCTTTTATATATGACCTACAAACGATGACTGCATATAATTACATTTCCCTAAGAGGAAAAAAAATCAGCTTTCAAATTGGTTTAAAGAATGTATATATAATATGGTTTGAAGAACCGGATATGAGTAATATAGTATGATCACGTGGCATGATCACATGGCCTAGTAGGTTAAAAATCTTGATATATATATATATATATATATATATATATATATATATATATATATATATTAGTTTGAAGAAGATTCACATCCAAGGATTAACAAGTTATAGGGAAAACGCGTATGGACCGTACGGTATATAATAGTGTTGAGGATGTTTCCAACCGTACAAACCAAACAAAACAAAATGTTAAAAAAAAAAATGGTAAAGTCTTCTCAAATTACTACTCCAATGGTAATCTAATTCCCAAACTATTAATTATGACAATTTATTCTCTAAATTACCAAAACAATGATAATGGACCCCTCAATACTAGCAAAATGGCGAAATTACCCATATAGAATTTTCAATAAGATAAAAATACCCTTAAAATTTTGAAAAAAAATTAAGTTTTAGTATTTTGTTTTTCTTTTAGTAAAGGTAATTTCATCATTTTAACAAAAAAAAAATTGAGGGTAGATTGTCGTTGTTTTGATAGTTTGGGCAATAAATTTTCACAATTGAAAATTTGGGGGCTAGATTGTCATTGGGGTAATAGTGTGAAGGAGTTAAGTCGATTTTACTAAAAAAAACAAAGGGGGGAGGGGGGGCCACAAAAGAGCATTATGGCCATTAGTTTAGAGAAAACAGGTATCATTTGGTGGTTTTCCCAAACAAATTCCATGTTTTCTGTCAAAGTCGATGAATTACAAGACAAGTGATCTAAGTCGATCTATATATTCAAAATTTCCAAACTTTGGACTGAATGAACAAGACGACCGGCCAGATCATTTCAGTTTGACCGGTTTTACCCGGTTTACTGTGAAGTAGATTGAGTCGATTGACGAATGCTTGCACTCCACCTATGTTGACTTCACGTAATTTACAAGGCCAGTTTAGTAAATTGCAAATTGATCATGGTTAATTAAACGATTCAGATAGCCGTTGAAACACTCATACCCAGGGAGGGGGCCCAGGGAGAGCCCATGTAGGAACTTTACCCAGCAAAACTTTGTTTTGGTCACTTATAACATGTCCATGACTAATTCAAAACTTAATTGTTGGTCAACACGTAAGCCTTAAAACCCCACGAAATCCCCAGTCCAGAAAGGCAGGTACGTACAAAACTCTACCACTATATATAAATCCCTTCGCTCATTCATACTTCGCCATTCACTTCCACAAGCACCATCAAAAGCTCTTATTTTCACCAGAAATCGATTAAGTTCATACATTCCAGCAACTTCTTCCGATCCAAGATGAATTTCAGAAAGACGAGCAAAATTTTGATCATCTTTGTCGTCTGTGTGGCCATCTTGAGCCATTACAGGGTTGTAGCAGCCAGAGTGTTATCCGAGGATTTTGGCGGTGCAAATAACCTGGAGACATATTCCTCCATCTATGAGAGGGCCAAGCACAGCATGGCGTATTGGATCGAAAGGTTGCCGTCCGGACCCAGCCCCGGAGACGGTCACTAGTTTATTCAAGTTGTAAAAGCTTTTGCTATATATATGGATTATACCGAACAATTGTAAATGGGAAATAAGATTCATTTATTTATTCAAATATTATGATAAGCCATTCTTTATATCTATAATTCTCATATTTTGTTACTTTTCATACTTGCTAACATGACGTGTCAAATCAGCTATATTCATGTTACTTAAATTACTTGTACGCATCTTACTAATTTCTGTGTATAAGTACTTGAAAATTTTAAAACCGACCCCAAACGACACCTAAACAACTGTCTAGGTGTTTAACAGAAATTATGCAGAATTAGATCTAACCTAACAAATAAAAATCAACCAAATACAGATATGAAATAATCATTTAAGAACACAGATATTTGGTTACGAAGAGGAAACCATTTAGAGAACTCTCTAAATGTAAAACCTCTCCGGGGCAGCCAAACCCAGGAAATCAATCCACTATAAGAAGAATAAGGAATACAAGAAGAATTACAAAACCTTTGACTCTTCCTTGCATATGACAAGTGACCCACTTGACTTCCACCTCAGTAGCCCTTTTTAGAACATCTGGCACAATTCTTCTAAAAGATTTCCTTTCACCGGAACTCCGATTGGCTTCACGTATTTTCTTTTCTCCAATAAACTAGAACAATATCTCCCTCTCTAAGCACTCTGATTTTTCTCCAAAAAATACGTACTACTAATAGCAAAATCGTTTGTTTAAATAGAGATTAAACTAACAAATTAGCAGCCATATCCGGACATGGATAAGTTGGTGTCCAAACATGGCTAGTGTTACAAATGCGTAACCTAGTGGTGTCTGGACATCCAACTCTTATGTCCGGACATCCCATTTAAAACGAGCTTGCTGGAAATGGGGTCCGGACCCAGCTTCTGGCGGTCAGAACCTCCTCATCAATAGGCAGTTTCTGGAAATCAGGTCCGGACCCAGCTTCTGGCGGTCCGGACCTGCTCTTCAAAAAGCAGTTTTTGGAAATGGGGTCCGGACCCAGCTTCTGGCGGTCCAGACCTCCTTATCAAAACATTATTGCTAGATATGCGGTCCGGACTTGGCTTCTGGCTGTCCGAACCGGCCCTTCTAGAATCAATTTTCTGGACATGTTGAGATGCTTCATTTTCACCAACTTTACATGCAAACCGAATGAGCCAAAACATAACCCAACAAACTCCCCCTTTTGGCCATTCGGGGACAAAAATAATTTGTACATGAAAATGACACATCAAATCAACTCCCCCTTTTTGTCTCGGAAGGACAAAAGGAAATACACAAAAAAAATCTAGAGTTTTAAACAAACAAACCAACAAACCAACAATCCATGAAATCTTAAATAAGTAGAACCAATCAACAGAAAAAAAAAATAAAAAATAAAAAAAAATAATAATAATTCTTGCTAGAAAGAAATAAACAAAAACAACAAATCAAAAACATGAGGGAAAACTTATTTTTGCCAAAGGCTGTTTTTGATAGACTTCACATCTTTTTTTCCAAAGTCGTCATGCGGTTGTGTAGAGCTTCGATGCTTTGGCCTTGAGCTTGAAGTAAGTTAATTATTTTATTGAATTGACTTGATGCTTCTGATGATCCTGATGAAGACGCTGCTGGAAGATCTTGAATAATTGGAGGCGCATGATCAGCTGGAGCTTGAAGCCTAAGTTGAGCATTGGACTTCATCACAGTTGCTTTGCCAAAATAACCTTCAGGAGCTTCCATATGTTCACTTGCAGCTATTTTTGGCAAAGTGGCGTGCAAGATCTTTGTGATGAGACCGCCATACGGTAAGGCAATGGAATGATCTTCATGAAGCTCGATCATTGTCAACACTATATGAGTGCATAAACAAAACGTAACACGGTTAATGATGTCATAAATCATCATTGCTCGTTCGATAGTCACATGACTATTTCGAGATATTGGCCAAATAGTCTGCAGCACAATCCGAGTTAACAGCCTCTCTGGAGCCCGTACATAGCCAATCGGAATTTTGTTCTGATCTTCGTCCCATACAAGCTGCTGACTTGGATTAAGAACCGCCATAATATCAGCTTTTGTTGGTTGTGGATCTTCTTCCAGAAATGGAAGCGGCTTCTCATTCGTCAATGGAATCCCGGTAACTTCACTGATCAATTCAGTAGTGATGTTGAGAGTTTTCCCGGAGACCTTGGTCTTGAATGATGGGGGACCAACAAAGTCAATATCTTCGATGTTGTAGTAGAATTCCCGAACTAACCTAGTGTAGGCATTAACAGGAACAAACAAGGTGGTCCATTGATTTGCCTGGAATATATCCTGAATGAAGCGAAACGGTTCCACTCGAAGATCATTTTGCTCTACTCCACGCTCGATTACAATTTTGCGGGTCAAAATCTTATCTTGTAAGACTGATTTTTCTTCTCGAGTGTGCTTCCTCCTTGGTGTGGATTCCGAAATTGGATACACCATTTTCTGCATTCACACCCAAAAAAAAATTGACAAAATAAAAGCACATATTATTCGTGGGAAAAATCATTGTAACCAATATTTTGATATGCACTATGTGAGCCAACAAATGAGATAGATGCAACAGACACAAATTTTAAATGTTGATCATACCAATAAGAACCTTTTTACAAGAAGATAAGAAATATAAATGAAAACAATTTCATTTAGGCATTCTATCAAACATTTAATAGGTATTGAAATATTAATGATCACATTAAAAAATTTGCATGAATATTGAACATATCTTTTTTAGAAACTTCTCAACAGGCTCATCAATTTTCTACATATACTTCTTCTTGAAGAATGCCATTGAGAAAAACACTCTTGATGTCCATCTGATACAATTTGATCTGGAGATGACATGAGATGCTTAACAAAATTCTGATAGATGCCAATATGGCTACCGGTGCGAACGTCTCATCAAAATCCACTCCTTCAACTTGAGTGTATCCTTCAGCAACCAATCGAGCTTTGTTTCTTACCACTGTACCATGTTCATCGGATTTATTCTTGAAGATCCATTTAGTGCCAATGATATTCCGATCTTTTGGTTTTGGAACCAAATTCCAAACATCATTCCTAACAAACTGATTGAGTTCATCATGCATAGCCGCAACCCAACTCTCATCTTCTAATGCCTCATTAACCTTCTTTGGCTCAAACTGAGAGAAATAACAAGAATAAGTGACTTGATTTACCACCCTGTTTTGCAGTCGTAACCCTCCATTAACATTTCCCAGCAAATTTTCTCTAGGATGATTAAGTTTGACTCTGGAGGATGGGGCATGAGAGATCAAGTGTGGAACTGGTGAAGGAGTCATGCCTTCTGTATCTGAAGGTATTGATGTATGGACTACTGAAACATTTGGACTAGGAGGTTCATGAGTTTTATCAGACATATCAACTTGCTCCCCCTCAACCTAAGGCTCTTCTTTTGCAAAATGCTCCTTGGTAGTTTCATCATCGATGACAACATTTACTGATTCCATTACTGACTTGGTCCTTTTGTTATACACACGACTAGCTCGACTTGTATTGGAATATCCAAGAAAAATTCCTTCGTCACTCTTTGCATCAAATTTCTCCAAGTTCTCCCTATCACGAAGAATGTAACATGTACTTCCAAACACCCGAAAATATTTGACAGTGGGTTTCTTGCCTCGCCATAGCTCATATGGTGTCTTGGTAGTTGTTGGTCTGAGAAAGACTCGATTAACAATATGACATGCCGTATGGACTGCTTCTCCCCAAAAATGTTGTGCCAAATCCTTAGCATGTATCATAACTCTAGCCATTTCTTGTATGACTCGATTTTTCCGTTTAACTACTTCATTTTGTTGAGGAGTTATGGGGGATGAGAATTCTTGTTTGATACCTTGCTGAGCACAATAATCTTCAAAACTTGAGTTCTCGAATTCTCTGCCATGATCGCTCCATATTCACTTGATGAGACAGTCTTGTTCATTTTGTATCTTATGAAACAATATCTGAGCTTGTTCAAAGGCTTCAAATTTTGCTCTTAACAAAATTACCCATGTGTATCGAGAGAAGTCATCTACGATCACCATAATGTATTTCTTGCCTCCCCAACTGGTTGTCTGTGTAGGGCCCATGAGATCCATGTGAATAAGCTCTAAGTTTCGAGAGGTAACAATACCTGAGATCTTTTTGTGAGGAGTTCTAGTTTGTTTCCCCAATTGACATTAGCCACACTTTCCTTTACCAGCCTAATGAATCTTGGGTAAATCAGCTATGGCTTCTGTCTTTGAAATTCTGACCAGATCATGAAAATTTAGATGCCCCAACCGTTGATGCCACAATTCGCCAGTGTCCAGGGTTGCCTTATTGCATTTTATTTGAGAAGTTGAGGAGAGATAATAGCAGCTGTCAACAGTGCGCTTTCCTCCCATCAACCATTTTCCTTGAGAATCAAATATGCTGCATTCTTTCTTGGAGAACTGGACCACTAAATCATAATTACAAAATTGACTGATGCTCAATAAATTTGCCCGGAGTCCTTCAACATATAGCACTTCTTGTGGAGTAGGAGCACCGAAAATTTCCACAATTTCTTAACTGATCACCTTCGATTTGCTGCCATCTCCATAAGTGATGCTTCCACCTCCTTTGCCTTCTTTAAGCTCTTTGAATAGAGACTTATCACCTGTCATATGTTTTGAACAACCACTATCCAGAAACCACAAACAAGAGTTAAGCACACTTAAGGCAGTATGAGCAACAAGGTATAGATGATCTTTCTTTTTAACCCAGACCTGTTCCTTTTGAGGAGGAATTTGCACATTCTTGCCAATCAAATTAGACATATCTTTTATATCAACAGAATTTGACGAAACAGCTAACTTTTCACTAATAAGTTTCACTTGAGCAGTTAAAACTTTTAGTTGATTCCCAATTCCAGGTTCATCTAGTCTAGGGATACTTTTCTAAGACCATGGTTGTTTAGCCCTAATTTGAAAACAGTTTGGTCGAGTATGACCTTTGACACCATAGTGAAAACAAGTAGGGATGAAGTTAGTCCTTACCGGAACTTTGAATTTCAACTTATTTTTCTTGGTCACATCTTCTGAACTTTCTTGAGGTAAACAAGAATTCTCAATTGCCACATCTTTCATTTTAGGTTTCACAAACATGATCTTAGAAGTAGTTGCAACATTTGAAGAAGAGGAATTAACATGTTTATTAAAACCCAATCCAGTCCTATTATGTGAATGTTTCTGATTTCCTAACATTTGATTCAATTTATCACTAGAAAATTTCTTTAAATGATCATTCGAATCATTCAAGTCCTTTTCCAGAGATTTCACTTTAGCAATCAGCATGATGTTTTCAGAAGTCAAAGTGTTTCGAATAGCTAAACATTCATCCATAGATTTCATTAATCTTTCTTTCTCAAGTTCAGCTTCTTTAAGATTTTTCAAATTTTTCCTGTTCGGCTTGTTCAATTTATCACATTCCACAAATAAGTTATTATAAGCAGTTTGTAAATCCACCTCATCATCAGATTCAATTTCAAATTCGTTTATCATATGAGGTGAGTTAGCAGTCTTATAATAATTATCATAAGAAGCAGTAAAAGCTAAAAAATTCACTCCTCCTTCAACTTCTTCTTGGGATTTTTCATCATCTTATTCATCACTCTGAGTGACATTGAAAGCTTTACCTTTGGACTTTTTCATATTAGCACATTCAATTCGAATATGACCCCGACCCCCACATTCATGACATTTTCGTCCACTAGTGAACTTATCCTTCTGATCAGTCTCTAAGTTCTCTCGTGGATTACTTCTAAATTCACCTCTAGATTTCATAGGAACTTTTGAGTCTCGATTTTTAAACTTTCCATTCACGGGTCTAAAGAATTTTCTAAATTTTTTAGCAAACAGGGCAAATTCTTCATCATCCATAGAATCCTCATCAGACGAACCAGAAGAATTGACTTTAACATTTTTTGCTTTAAGAGCAATGTTTTTAGTTTTCTTGAGTTTGGGTAGAATTAGCTCAAAGGTCTGAAGGGAACCTACAAGTTCTTCTACTCTCATAGTATCTAAGTCCTTGTTTTGTTGTATAGTAACAATTTGGGGAATAAACCTCTCAGGCGAAGATCTTAAGATTTTTTTCACCACTTTAGCATCATCCATTTTCTTTCCCAAATTAATGGTAGAGTTTCTAATGGCATTAAGCTTTGAATAGAATTCATCAAAAGTTTCATCTTCCTGCATTCTAATCTCCTCAAATTGGGAAACCAACATTTGAATTTTTGAAGTTCTAACAACCTTAGTTCCTTCATGTGTGATTTCTAAAGTTTCCCAAGCTTCCTTAGCTATGTCACATTTAGAAATTCTAGAAAATTCCTCATTTGAAACATAGATGTAAATAGCATTTATAGCTTTGTCATTCGCAGTAGCATTATTCTTTTCCTCTGTTGTCCATTCAGCTATTGCTTTGTCTAGACGTGTCCATCCAGATTCAACAATATGCCAAACATTAATAGATTTAATGTATGCTCTCATACGAATTTTCCAAAGCATATAATTTGTTCTGTCAAAGACGGGAAGAGAATTAGGAGCAACAGTAAGAGACATTTGATATGGAGTTTAAGATCACACTCAGGAAAAAATTCCTTCATAGAGTGAACCCACTCTGATACCAATTGAAAATTCTAAAACCGACTCCAAACGACACCTAAACAACTGTCTAGGTGTTTAACAAAAATTATGCAGAATTAGATCTAACCTAACAAATAAAAATCAACCAAATACAATTATTAATAATCATTCAAGAACACAAATATTTGGTTATGAAGAGGAAACCACTTAGAGAACTCTCTAAATGTAAAACCTCTCCGAGGCAACCAAACCCAGGAAATCAATCCACTATAAGAAGAATAAGGAATACAAGAAGAATTACAAAACCTTTGACTCTTCCTTGCATACGACAAGTGACCCACTTGACTTCTACATCAGTAGCCCTTTCCAGAACATCTGGCACAACTCTTCTAAAAGATTTTCTTTCACCGGAACTTCGATTGGCTTCACGTATTTTCTTTTCTCCAATAAACTAGAACAATATCTCTCTCTCTAAGCACTCTGATTTTTCTCCAAAAAATGCGTACTACTAATAGCAAAATCGTTTGTTTAAATAGAGATTAAACTAACAAATTAGCAGCCATATCCAGACATGGATAAGTTGGTGTCCGGACATGGCTAGGGTTACAAATGCGTAATCTAGTCATGTCCGGACATCCAACTCTTGTGTTCGGACATCCCATTTAAAACGAGCTTGCTAGAAATGGGGTCCGGACCCAGCTTCTGGCGGTCCGGACCTCCTCTTCAAAAATCTGTTTCTGGAAATAGGGTCTGGACCTAGCTTCTGGCGGTCTGGACCTCCTCATCAATAGGCAGTTTCTGAAAATCAGGTCCGGACCCAGCTTCTGGCGGTCCGGACTTGCTCTTCAAAAAGCAGTTACTGGAAATGGGGTCCGGACCCAGCTTTTGGTGGTCCGAACCTCCTCATCAAAACATTGTTGCTGGATATGCGGTCCGGACCTGGCTTCTTGCTGTCCGGACCGGCCCTTCTAGAATCAATTTTCTGGACATGTTGAGATGCTTCATTTTCACCAACTTTACATGCAAACCGAATGAGCAACAACATAACCCAATAGTATTGTATATATATTCACCTATTTTTATATTCAAAGTTCATAACTTGACATTTTGTAAAGAACCCAAACAAGTTTTGAGGTGTTGGATGGTCCTTTGAAAACATGACAAACTAGGGTTTTAAAACATATGCCTTTAAAAACTATCAAACAATATAATTTTGCATAAAACAGTGGTTCATTGCTTTAAAATATTTGAACGGTGTCAGTACTCTGCACGCAAATGAAATGTTGCCATTTCATTAAGAAATCGCATCATTTCCATAAGATGCTAGGTTGAACCCTAGGCCTTGATTTTCCCCATTTTCTGTACTTCTAAAAATGGAAAGCGCGAACCATTGAAGTATGAAGCTTAACCTAATCCTAACCTATGTTTTACCTCTCTTGTTTAAACTATGTTTTTATCTCACATGTTTTATATCTTCGAATTTAGTTGTGTTAAATTGCATAATAGTTGTCTTTTCCATAATAATGGTATAAAGTTAGGTCTTTTAAATAGATAAGCTTGATATTTGCATAAAAAATGTGAACTTTAAGGTTGTTAGGACATTTTTTTGTCTAACAGTCTCCGATTGCTGTGAATGGCATGTTCTTCGAGGCATCTTTCATCTTCAATCTTCGTTGGTCTTCCCGCTCCATTATTACTTCCTGCAAAACACTAGCTGATTAGGAGAACTCGTCGGTGTGGTTCCGGCATGTCTCACTCTGATGCCTAAATTAGACCATTTCTTTGTTTCCGATCCTTGAGAATTCAAATATATTGCGTACCTTCGGTTTGATAATCGATACCTATTTATAGAGTTGATAATCCGGCGCTAGAAATGGCAACTAGGCGGAGGATCTAGGATAGAGGAGTAACTGATGGGTAAATTAATAACCTTTTCTTCCAACAATTATGGTCAATGCGAAACTATTCCTGCAATCAATGTGATCACGAGAGTGGCGCGTAACTGCCACTGCAATCAATGCGAATCCGAGGATGATTCGTAACCGCTCCCGTAATCAATGAGTATCTGAGGATATGTGTAACTGATGCGGTATTTTTGTGACCAAAAATATCAATAATAAAAATAACCACTCGCAATAAGACGAATCTTTGTAGGATACGGCTATAGAGAGGGTGTCGAACCTCAAGGACTGCAGGGGTTTAATTATCAAAATTTGAAAGATTAAAATTAACTTAATTCAAAAGAAAATGATTTGTTTGTGTAAATTCAAAGTGCATGAAAATAAAGAGAGTAAATATATGAGAAAGAGAGTGTAGAGTATTGCCTTCACCTCTATCTACACAACAATGGTTAATCATAATTAGTCCTAGAAATTCATTCAATGCATGTTATAAATAAACAAAAAACTACCTTATTAAAGAATAAGCATAATCTATCTTCGGTTGGCACGGATCGTCCACCTAACAACTAAGATGCGGTACGACCCGTCTTCTCTAGGTATAAATTATCAAATTTTTTAACAGAATACATATAATCAATAAATAAGTGTAACCCATCTTCGGTTGGCACGGATTATCTACCTAAATTACACTAAACTAGAGTGTAGTACAATTCGTCTTCCCTAGGCATGACCTATCAAATCCTATTGATCATATGTCAATTAAACCCATTGTATAACCATCATCCTCATAATCACAAAAAACAAGAATGATTAGAGATCAATAAAAGTAAAATACTTTCTAAGACAAGAGAAGAATTTCACAAATATTGATTTTGAAATTTAAGAACAATTGCATTTAAAATGAAGAACAGAAATCAATTATACCAATCCTCATAGTTATACAATCAACATGCATAAATTGAAAATCTAGAAATTAAATACAATCAAACCATTGTGCTTGGATAGGGTTACATCAACACCCCACGAAGGGGTT